>NW_026020301.1:0-17220 GCF_900185275.1 Solanum verrucosum | reverse complement strand
CCCTCATCTACAGTTGGACCTACGGACCGTGGATAGAATGACGGTCTGTGCTGGTCAACCGTAGTTTGTGTCAGAGGCTGGCTAAAGGAGGTCTTGATCTACGGACGTAGAACACGGACCGTTGGCTGATCAATGGACCGTGGGTCTGTCCGAGAGTCGAGACTTAGCTGACTTTTCTGAGCTTGGATGGGGAGGGGTTGCTGTGGTGAACCACGAACCACTAGCACGAGTCGTGGTCTAACCTACAGTCCGTGGATGGTAACCGTGGGTTGCACCTGCAACTTCTCAAAATCTATATTTTTGGTCTGTTTCGGATACGGGGTTTTACATTAGCTCCCCCTTGGGACCATTCATCCTCAAATGAAGACTAAACTAGCTGAAAGACAGGGGAGGGCTGGAATCCCTACCACTAAATATTGAGAATTGAATTTCTGACTGAACTGAGTTCCAAGAACATGCAAATACTCTTAAAATGCAAGTACAAACTGACGAAACATGATTCTAAAACTGAATTTACACATGAATGACTGAAAAACTGAAGACAAACTATTACCCCATGTTGGAATGGAATTGGAAGGAAAGAGGCGAGAATACTTGGACTTCATGGCTGCTTGTACTTCCCAATTAGCTCCCTCTACGGACTGACTCCTACACAAAACCTTGAATGAAGCGATTTCTTTATTTCTCAACATTCTTAACTGACGATCGAGAATCCCAACAAATACATCCTCATAAAAGGCTATCTTTCACAGCCACACTCTCTAATGCCACTATGGATGCTGGTTCTACACACTTCTTCAAAAGAGAAATGGGAAAGACTGGATGCACTGCTGCTAAATTTGCTGGCAACGCTAACTCATAAGCCACTTTACCAATCCTTTTCAAGATCCGGTAAAGGCCTACATATCTAGTACTGAGCTTCCCTTTCTTTCGAAATCTCATCACCCCTTTATAGGTGACACTTTCAGGAAAACCCAATCATCAACTTGGAACTCTAGTTCCCTTCTTCTCACATCTGCATAAGACTTCTGGCGACTCTGAGCAGTCTTAAGTCTATCTCTAATGAGTTGAACTTTCTCCATACCATCAATGACTGAATCTGGTCCTATCAAGGCTGGTTCAGCTACTTCAAACCAACCAACTGGAGATCTACATCTACGCATACACAAGCCTCATAAAGGGCCATCTAAATGTTGGAATGGTAACTATTGTTGTAGGCGAACTCAATGAGAGGAATGTTCATCCCAACTACCTTCGAAGTCGACCACACAAGCTCTCAACATGTCCTCTATGGTCTAATGGTACGCTCTGCCTGACCATCCTTCTGAGGATGAAATACTGTGCTAAGATTAACCTGAGTACTAAGACCTTCTAAAATAACCCGACATATAGAGGTAAACTAAGAACCTCTATCTGAGATGATAGAGAAAGGAACCCTATGCAACCTCACAATCTCATTAATGTAAAGTTTGGCGTAATCTCCGTCGATCGAATCTGTAGTCTTGACCGCCAAAAGCGATAAGACTTAGTAACCCTATAAACAATCACCCATATGGAGTCATGATGTCTGCGAGTAGAGGTAAACCTGTGATGAAGTCCATGTTGATCACTTCCCACTTCCAAGTAGGAATGTCAATCTCTTGAGCCATACCTCCTGGTTTCTGATGTTCTACCTTTACTTGCTGGCAATTGGGGCACTTAGCCAAAATCTGCTATATCTCTTTTCATACATTCCACCAATAGACTTCCCGCAGATCGCGTACATCTTAGTGGCACCTGGATGAATAGAATATCTGGAGTTATGGGCCTCTGCAAGAATATGATATCTCAAGTCACCCACATCAGGAACACACAATCTACCTTGATAGCGAGTACACCATCTCCCCCTGGGAGAAAACCTCCGCTCTCTGATTGTGGAATGTACCCTTAAGCTCAACAAGATGGGATCACTATCTTGCTTTCCTTAACCACTACTACCAAAGAGGATTCTGATCTATTATGGACTATCACACCACCATCTGATGTGTTAGTAAGACTAACTCCTAAGAGAGCAAGACGATGAACATCTTTTTCTACTTCCTTCCTTTTTTCCTCAATATGTGCTACACCATCTCTAGATTCACCTCTTTCTGGCCTTAAGGTAAGGATAATCAACATTATAGGTACGAGCTACTACCCTTCTATTCTAAGACTGGCTCGTTTGGAAATTGGAACTGA
This sequence comes from Solanum verrucosum, assembly GCF_900185275.1. NCBI lineage: Eukaryota > Viridiplantae > Streptophyta > Magnoliopsida > Solanales > Solanaceae > Solanum > Solanum verrucosum. Next base: position 15,003 of record NW_026020301.1, on the reverse strand, counting down.
ACAACCCGAATTCTACAATCGACTGAGGCATGACAGAACTGAAACCAATCCATGCCTAGAATGATATCGAAGTCTACCATTTCTAACTCTACAAGATCTGCTGAGGTGACTTTCTGAGACACTGTGACAGGGCAATTTCTGTATACCCGTCTAGCTATAACTAGGTCACCAACTGGGTAGAGACTAAGAAGGGTTCTGAAGGAGTTTCTAGACTTACTCCTAGATTACTGCTATAAAGATTTACAAAGGTAAGTAGCCCTTGGATCTAACACTACAAAATATCTAAAGAAACTCGAAACATACCAGTGATCACATCAAGAGAATCTTCCTTCCTGGGGAGCCTGAAGAGCATAGAGCCTTTTTGGCGCTGTCCGCCACCTGTACCAGAAGAGTTACCCTGCTGAGTTGGGTGACCTTTCGGTACTGTTGGAGCTGTAGACTGAGCCCTAGTATTGTTACCTTCTTGCCCTTCCTGGCAGAAGGGCAATTCTTCACCCTATGACCAGACTGGCCACACCCAAAACATCCTTCCTTGCCTGCAAGACACTCGCCTGGATGGTTCTTACCACACTTTGGACAAGTTGGGTAGGTCCTATTTCCTGAAACACTTCCCTGAGACTGAGACTTAGAGCCTGGTGCCCTACTATTCTGATCTTGTCGAAACTGTGAGTGATTTCCACCACCCGATTTCTGTTGAGAGTACTCATAGTTCCCTGTTCTAGCTTTCTTGGTTACCTTAGCAATTTCCCTAAGCTTATCTCCTCAACCTGCTGATTGTTCTGATTATTCATACTTTGAGCGAAGGTTGAATGTGTTTTGAAACTCTGCATTCGAAACTCCCTGATCTGGGACTAGAGGAACTGTGTTAGCATTCCTGGCATTCGCATTCCTAGTGTTAGCTCTACGGGAGGCATGATCGCTAAATGTAGAACGTCGAGTTAGAATAGAATTAGATCATACCTTGCACGATAAGATATCAAGAAAGTGAAGTTTTCCTAAAACACTTCATAGCCTCCCTCTCATTAGATGTGGTGCACTTCACACCCATGAAAAAGACTCTACTTAGTGCGGCTTTTCAGACATCCTAGGACACTTAAACCTAATGCTGATACCAAGTTTGTCACGCCCCGAGCTACCCCCAAGACGCGGACACGGGACCTAGGACCACAAGTGATCCCAAGCTAACCCTGCTGGCATGATCATGAGCATACTAAAGAATAAACTGATGCGGAAGCTAATCATAAATAAATCTGAAAAGATGGGAATACCCATATACTATAACTGAATATAAAATCTGAGAGTTTAATAAAGAAATATATTAACTCAACACTAAGCTGAATCTAACTATGTCTGAAATAAGCCTCTAAACTGACTAGAAATGTTGGGACATGCCCCAACTAGTCTAGCAAAACTGAAACTAAAGACTAAAAATGAAAAGAACATGACTATTGTCCTCGAAGAATGAGGACTCACCACTGATTCTGCTGAACTGAGATCGGGAACCGATCTAAGCGTGATCTGGATGCTGAGAACCTGAACCTACATCACGAGAAGATGTAGCGCACGTATGCGTCAGTACTTGAAAGGTACTGAGCATGCAGGATAGAGTAAAGCTGAAATAACATATAACTGAACAAAGCATAAGCAATGAAATAATCTGAACATGATATAGATACTGAATACTGAGCTAACTGAATGCAATGACCAAATTTATAACATGCTGAGACTGAATACTGACTGTACTGAAATATGGTCAATGCAATAGAGTCTGACTGAACTGTGGGAGCTACTAATAACCGACATAAAACCACATGAGCTAAATGTGGAGTCCGATGTATACGCCCCATCGAGAGGACCCAATATACCCTGCCAGAGGTATAGAGGCATGCTGGCGTGATCACTAAACTGATGTTGCCCACAGAGGGGACTTACACCTACGTGGCTCGTAGTTCTGGGACTATATGGGTACGCTGAAACCCTAGTCCAACTCGGTATTATGCTACTCCCAATGAATTAAGTGGTTAACTAGTTATGACTGAATTTCTGTAAATACTGGATAGCTCGAAACTGAACATGCAAACTGAGAATGCAACAATTAATCTGATAATGATGCATTCATAAACTGAGGCATGTATAACTGAATATATTATGACTGAAATACTGAATAGCTTAAAATACTGACATGTAGATACTCATACTTGAAAACTCCTTTTTAAAACAATCAACACATATTATACTGATCATTGATGACTTGGGAAGTCATACTGCATAAACATTGATGGTATATCTAGATACCATACTATTCATACATTGATGACCTACTCAATTGTCATACTAATCATGTTTTAGAAGCTCTTTCTCAAAACTCATCTTAACTTTCTCAAAAACTCAGTTTAAAACTCAAGTGTTGTCTTAAAGAAAAGCTTCTCAAGATTTATAACTCAAAATAGGGTTTATGCTGAAATATACTGATAATGTGGCATAAAACTGGAGCATGTATATCTGAATAACTGAAATATCTGACCTAGCATGTGTAATTCAAGAACTAATGAAATACATAGCTAGGGTTCTGAAATTTATGAAACTGAGCAATAACATGATAATCTGATTTGGAACATTTAAATAACTAATTCATGATGATCTGTTGAAATTCTAGAAACCCTAGGTCTGTTCATAATCATGGAATCAAGAATCTGACTGAATTCTAGGGACCTAATGGGCGAAAGGAACCCACTAGTGAAATCCCACATACCTGGTGACGAATTCCACGGAGAAATCTTTGATTTCGGGGCTGGAACTGATGGAACTTGCTGCGTTCTTGAACTAGGGTTCTTGACCTTTTCTCCTCTCTTGATTTAATTTTCTAGTTTGATTAATGATTTTGACTAGGTAAGTTCTAGTTATGTTTCTACGCTTAAACTGACTTAAAACCTCATGATTTAGGGTTTGAAACAACGTATCTCAGGGGTTTAACGAAATAGGAAAAGACCAAAAGACCCCTGAAATTAACTGTTGCGGAGTGACTGACGGACTGGACTGACGGGCCGTCAATCAATCGACGGTCCGTCGATTGGGTCCGTAGTCGAGTCTGCCCGACAGGGCTTCACTAAAACGAGCATAACTTTTTACTCGGAGGTCGAATTTAGCAAACTTGGCGTTGGAAAGATAATTCAATTATATATCTAACCATAGGTCATGGGACACATAATTCATTTTTTCTAAGAGTTATGACTATCTGAAGTTGACCCATCAACTTTTAAGCTAACTGGTTGCTGACCCTCATCTACGGTCAGACATATGGACCGTGGATCAATTGACGGTCCGTGCTGGTCAACCGTAGTTTGTGTCAGAGGCTGGGTAAAAGAGGTCTTGGTCCACGAACATAGACCACGGACCGTTGTCTGATCTACGGACCGTGGGTCTGTTCGTGAGCAAGACTTAGCCGATTTTTTTGAGCTTGGCTGGGGAGGGGTTGCAGTGGTGAACCACGGACCACCAGCACGGGCCGTGGTCTGACCTACGGTCTGTGGATGGTAACCGTGGGTTGCACTTGCAACTTCTCAAAATATGCATTTTTGGTCTGTTTCGGATAAGGGGTGTTACAGTATGCGTCAGTACTTGAAAGGTACTGAACATGCAGGATAGAGTAAAGCTGAATAATAACATAACTGGACAAAGCAATTAAGCAATGATATAATCTAAACATGGTAAGGATACTGACGATGATGAAAATGAACTAACTGAATGCAATGACCAAGTTTATAACATGCTGAGACTGAATACTGGCTGTACTGGTAACATGGTCAATGCAATAGAATTTGACTGAACTCTGGGAGCCACTGCTAACCGACATAAAACCACATGAGCTAAATGTGGAGTCCGATGTATACGCCCCATCGAGAGGACCTAATATACCGCCAGAGGTATAAAGGCATGACTGGCATGATCACTAAAATGTTGCCCATAAAGAGGACTTACAACCTACTGGGCACGTAGTTCTGGCACTTGCGAGTGACTGACCCTAGTCCACTCGATATTAAGTCTACACCCAACTGATTATGTAATTTAGCAATTTTTAACTGAAATGATGTAATTCTGGATAGCTCAAATACTGACATGCTAACTGAAAGTGCAACATTTATGTACTGATAATGAAACATTTATAACTGGAGCATGCATAACTGAATAAACTGACCTAGAATGTGCAATTCATGAACTAAAAGAACTACATAGCTAGGGTTCTGAATTTATGAAGGAATTTATACTAAAACGTACTAAAATCACGATAATCTGATTAGGAACATCAAAAATAACTAAATTATATTGATCTGCAGAAATTCTAGAAACCCTATGTTAAGGGAATCAAGCATCTGACTGAATTCTAGGGACCTAATGGGCGAAAGGAACCCACTAGTTAAATCCCTTGTACCTGGTGACGAATTCCATGGAGAAATCTTTCGACTTCAAGGTTGGACAATGAAAACCTGCTGCGTTCTTGGAACTAGGGTTGATCGACTTTTTTTCCTCTATTTATCTGTTTTGATCGATTATTTTGAGAATAAAGAGACTAGGGTGGGTTCTAATTAGTTTACTAGGCTAAAATTGACCAAAACTATGTAGTTTAGCGATTAAACGACATAGTTTAGGGTCTAACGCATAAGGAAAAGACCAAACGACCCCTGACTTAAAAGCTGTCGTGTCATCGATGGACTAGACCCACGTACCGTGGATGGACCGACTGTCTGTGCTGGTCAACCGTCGTTCGATATCTGAGGATGAAAACCTAGGGTCTGAACTATGTCCCTGGACCACGGACCGTGGTTTGACTTATGGTCCGTAGGTCCGGGAGTAGGTATGGACTTAAAGAATTTTCTGGGGAGTTCTGGGACTGATTATGGGGCCTCGATTCACAGACCAATAGTCTGTGGGTCCGGTCATGGGTCGACACTTAAAAATAGTTTTTGGGCTGATTCTACGGAGGGTAGCAGGTGGTGAACCACGGACCACCACAACAGACTGTGGGTCACCCTACTGTTCGTGGATGGTGCCCGTCGATGGAACCTGCAACTTCTGAAACCTGCATTTTGGTAGTTCTAGCATATGGGGTGTTACATTATCTCCCCCTTGGAAACATTCGTCCTCGAATGAAGACTAAACTAGCTGAACATGGAGGGAAAGAGATGCAAACCCTACCACTTAACACTGGAAACTGATTTATGACTGAACTAAGTTCCAAGAATATGCAAATACACAGAACATGCAAATACATAGAAAATGCAAGGACAACTTAAGGAACATGATACTAAGACTGAATATATGCATGAATGACTGAAAATCTGAAGAGGAACTATTACCTCAAGCTGGAATGGAATTGGAAGGAAAGAGGTGATGATAGTTGGCCTTCATGGCTACTTCTGCTTCCCAAGTAGCTCCCTTTACAAACTGACTCCTCCACCAAACCTTAACTGAAGCGACTTCTTTGTTTCTCAACCTTCGAACCTGACGATCAAGGATTTCAACTGGTACCTCTTCATAAGTGAGACTATCCTTCACAATTACACTCTTTAAAGGTATAATAGATACTGGATCACCCACACACTTCTTCAACAATGAAATTTGAAAAACTTGATGCACTGCTGCTAGTTTGTTGGCAACTCTAACTCATAAGCTACTTTTCCAACTCTTTTCAAGATTTTGTAAGGGCCTACATATCTAGGACTTAGCTTTCCTTTCTTGCCAAATCTCATAACTCCCCTTCACAGATACTTTTAGGAAAACCCAATCATTAATTTGGAACTCGAATTCCCTTTTCCTTACATCTGCATAGGACTTCTGGCGACTTTGGGCTGTGTTAAGTCTATCTCTAATGAGTTGTACTTTCTCCATAGCATCATGAACTAAATCTGACCCTATCAAGGCTGCTTCACCTACTTGAAACCAACCAACTAGAGATCTACATCTACACCCATACAATGCCTCATAAGGGCCATCTGAATGCTGGAATGATAACTATTATTGTAGGTGAACTCTATAAGAGGAAGGTGATCATCCCAACTACCCTTGAAATTGATCACATATGCTCTCAACAAGTCCTCTAAGGTCTGAATGGTACGTTCTGTGAATGAAATGATGTGCTAAGATTAACCTGAGTACCAAGACCTTTCTGAAATGACTTCTAGAAATGAGAGGTAAACTGAGGACCTCTATCTGAGATGATAGACAAGGGAATCCCATGCAAACTGACTATTTCATTAATGTAAAACTCGGCGTATCTGAGATGATAGACAAGTGAACCCTATGCGACCTGACTATTTCATTAATGTAAAGTTTGGCGTAGTCCTTCTTGAATCTGTAGTCTTAACCGCCAAAAGGCATACATATTTAGTAACTCTATCAACAATCACCCAAATGCAGTCATGTTGTCTGCGAGTACGGGGCAACTCTGTAATGAAGTCCATATTGATCACTTCCCACTTCCAAGTAGGAATGTTTATCTCTTGAGTCATACTTCCTGGTTTCTGATGTTCTACTTTCACTTGCTGGCAATTTGGGCACTTAGCCACAAAATCTGCTATATCCCTCTTCATGCCATTCCACCAAAAGACATCCCGCAGATCAAGGTACATCTTGGTGGCACCTGGATGAAAAGAATACCTGAAATTATTAGCTTCTGCAAGAATATGCTGTCTCAACTAACCCACCTTAGGAACACATAAGCGACCTTGATAACAAAGCACACCATTTCCCCCTTGGGAGAAAACCTCAACTCTATGCTGATGGACTACACCCTTTAGTTGAAGCAATATCAAATCACTATCTTGCTTTTCCTTAACCTCCACTACCAATGGAGATTCTGACCTATTCTCAACTGTTACACCACCATCTGATATGCTCATAAGGAGAACTCCCAAGTGAGCAAACGTGTGAACATCTTTTGCTAGTTCCTTTTTTTTCTTCTTCAACATGTGCTACACTACCCATATATAGCCTAGTAAGAGCATCTGCTACTACATTGTCCATACCCAGATAGTAATACACACTCATATCGTAATCCTTGAGGAACTCGATCCATTTCCTCTGGGGAAGATTCAACTCTTTATGGGTAAACATATACTGAAGGCTCTTATGGTCAGTGAACACATCTACGTGAACACCATACAATGAGTGTCTCCAAATCCTAAGTGAAATCACCACTGCTGTAAGCTCGAAGTCGTGAGTTGGATAGTTCTTCTCATGCACTTTGAGATGTCTAGAAGCGTAAGCTATAACCTTACCTCGCTGCATCAACACACAACCTAGGCCAACTCTAAATGCATCACAATAGATAACATAACCGTTTGAACCCTCTGATAGAGTCAAACATGACCTATAGTCAACCTAGTTTTCAGTTCTGCGAAGCTTTTTCACAATCATCTGACCACTGAAACTTAACCTTTTTGAGAGTCAACTTAGTCAATGGAGAGGCTATGGATAAAATCCTTCCACGAACCTTCTGTTGTAACCCGCTAGACCTAAGAAACTTCTGATATCTGTAGGAGAGGTAGGTCTGGGCCATTGTTTCACTGCTCTATTTTCTGAGAATCCACTCGGATTCCTTTGCTAGACACAATATGCCTAAGGAAAGCAATATATTGCAACCAAAACTCAATTTGCTAAACTTAGCGATAGTGGCGATCTTTGAGAGTTTGCAGACAACTCTCAAATAATCGCATGTTCTTCCTCATTCCTAGAGTAAATGAGGATATCATTAATAAAGACAATAACGAACAGTCCAAGTATGCTTGAACACCTGTTCATCAAATCCATGAAAGCTGCAGGAGCATTGGTTAGTCCAAATGACATAACTACAAATTCATAATGACCATACCGAGTTCTGAAGGTTGTTTTGAGAATGTCACTATCTCTGACTTAGCTGATGATAACCGATCTGAGGTCTATCTTTGAGAAATGACTAGCACCCTGAAGTTGGTCAAACAAGTCATCAATCCTGGGATAGGGTACTTATTCTTGATTGTGACTTTGTTCAACTGCCTATAGTCAATGCACATTCTGAGAGAACCATCTTTCTTTTCACGAACAAACACTGGTGCACCCCATGGGAAATACTAGGTCTGATGAAGCCCTTATCTAGAAGGTCTTTCAACTGCTCTTTCAATTCCTTAAGCTCAGCTGGAGCCATTCTGTAAGGAGGATAGAATAGGCTGGGTATCTGGAAGGAGATCAATTCCAAAGTCGATTTCCCTTTCGGGAGGAACTCCGGGAAGATCTTCTGGAAACACTTTGGAAACTCATTAACTACTGGAACTGACTCAAGAGTTGGGGTTTCAGAGCTAAATCCTTAACCCGAACTAGATGATAGAGATAACCCTTAGAGATCATCTTTCTGGCCTTAAGGTAAGAAATGAATCGACCCATAGGCGCTAAGCTACTACCCTTCCATTCTAAGATTGGTTCGTTGGAAACTGAAAATGAACAATCCTAGTTCTACAATCACTAGGCATAACATGAATGTAACCAATCCATGCCTAGAATGATCGAAGTCTACCATTTCTAACTCTACAAGATCTGCTGAGGTGACTTTCTGAGAACTGTGACAGGGCAATTTCTGTATACCCGTCTAGCTATAACTGGGTCACCGACTGGAGTAGAGACTGAGAAGGTTCTAGAGAGTTTCTGGACTAACATCAAATTTGATTGCTATATAAGAGTTACAAAGGAAAGAGTAGCCCCTAATATAACAAAGCATAAACATATAGATTAAAGACTCGTAACGTACCAGTGACCACATCAAGAGAATCTTCCTGATCCTGGCGAGCCTGAAGAGCATACAACCTGTTTTGGCACTGTCCACCACCTGTACCGGATGAGTCACCCTGCTGAGTCGGGCGACCTGCTGATGCTGCTGAAGTTGTAGACTGAGCTATACTATTATTGCTTCCTTGTCCCTGTTTAGCAGAAGGACAATATCTCAACCTGTGACCAGTCTGAACGCGTCCAAAACATCCTTTCTTTCCTGCAAGACACTATCCTGGATGATTCTTACCACACTTAGGACAAGTTGGGTAGGTTTCTGGTCCCTAAAACATTCCCCTGAGACTTAGAGTTTGTGCCCTGCCTTTCTGATCATGTCGGAATTTGAAGGATGGAACACTAGCTGATGAAGGTGCTGGAGCTGAAGATTTCTGCTGAAACTGTGAGCGATTTCCACCACCCAATTTCTTTTGAGAATACTCTTAGTTGCCTGTCCTAGCCTTCTTATTCTCCTTAGCTTGTTCCCTAAGCTTATCTCCCTCAATCTACTAAGCATGAGTCATGAGCCTAGAGATGTTCATATTTTTCTGCAACATAGCCTTCCTACACTCTGTTTTCACTAAGTCTGATGCTCCATACAGAAACTTGTTCATTTGAGCCCTGGAATCAGCTACCATGCGAGGAGCATACTTGGAGAGTTGGGTGAACTTGAGTCCATACTCTTGGACTGTAATGTTACCTTTCCTCAGGTTCATAAACTCCTGAGTTTTTGCCTTCTTTAGCTCTCTTGGGAAAATCCTGTCCAAAAAGGTTTTACTAAAGCATTCCCAAGTGATAGGAGTTGCATTTGTACCCCTGTTCTCTTTTCACTGAGTATACCAGATATGAGCCACATCCTTAAGCTGGTAGGATGCCAACTCAACCCGATTATTCCCAGTTACCCTCATTACTTCAAAGACCTTCTTGAACTCATCAATAAAGTTTTGGGGATCCTCACCAATCTGCGATCCTAAGAACTCATGCAGATTCATCCTAACAAAATCCTGAACTCTAGCTGCAGCTGACCCAACATTAGCATTTGCCAGAACTAGAACCTGCTAATTGTTCTGATTGGTCACACTTTGAGCCAACAACTGGATAACATTCCAAAATTCAGCATTCAAAACTTCCTGATCTGGGACTGGAGGAGCTGCGTTTGCATTCCTGGCATTGGCATTCCTTGCGTAAGCTCTACGAGGAGGCATGATTTGAAATGTAAAATGACGAATGAGAACGAGGAATTAGATTATACTTGACGCACGATAAGAGTAGCAAAGAAAATGATGTTTTCCTAAAATACTTCATAGCCTCCCTCTTATTAGATGTGGTGCACTTCACACCCATGAAAATTACTCTACTTAGTGTGGCTTTTTAGACATTGTAGGAAACTTAAACAGTGTGGCTTTTTAGACATTGTAGGAAACTTAAACAGTGTGGCTTTTTAGACATTCTAGGACACTTAAACCTAATTCTCTTATACCAAGTTTGTCACACCCCGAAACTATCCCCAGGACGCGGACACGGGACCTAGGATCAGGAGTGACCCCAAGCTAACCCTGGTAGCATATCATAAACATACTAAGAGATTACTGAATAAAATACTATGCGGAAGCTAAATCATGAGTTAAACTAAAATGATGGGGAATACCCATTTACTAATAGCCAATCTGACAAGAGTTCAATAACAACTGAAGATGAAACTCAAAACTAAAAGCTGAAACTATCTATGTTTGAAATAAACCTCTAATTGACTAGAAATGCTAGGACATGCCCCAACTAGATCTAGAAACACTGAAACTAGAACTAAAAGCAAAGGAATATAATCATGTTACTCGTCCTCGAAGAATGAGGACTCACCACTGATGCTGCTTAACTAAAGATCGGGAACTGATCTAGGTGTGATCTGGAAGCTAAGGACCTTCACTTACATCACGAGAAGATGTAGTGCAGAGTATGCGTTAGTACTTAAAAGGTACTGAGTATGTAGGATAGAGTAAAGCTGAATAATAACATAGCTGGACAAAGCAATAAAGCAATGATATAGTCTGAACATGATAAGGATTCTGACAATGCTGAACATGAACTAACTGAATGCAATGACCAAGTTTATAACATGCTGAGACGGAATATTGACTGTACTGGTAACATGGTCAATGCAATAAAATCTAACTGAACTGTGGGAGCCACTACTAACCAACATTAAACCATATGAGCTAAATTTGGAGTCCGATGTATACGCCCTATCGAGAGTGTTACAACTACCCTGTTCACGACCCTGGGTCCCTTATATACGGAGGTCATTTGCAATATATAAGTTATATCAACGAATTGTAGCATCATTTCTCAAAATTCCAAAGGTGACTTCTTGATCAATTGAACTCCATTTGAGCTCATTTCTAGTGGTATTTGTTTGCATTTGTGGGGTCTTAAGTTAGAGTTATTGGGATAGCATTGTGGACTTGTTAATTTACTGTCCTATAAACCTCTCTTCTTCTCTTTAATGGTGATTTTGATGCTCTTAACTTGTATGGGGCTATTTTGGTGTCGATTTGGGCTAGGATTGTGCCTATTTTTTGGGCATAAGTTTCTTGAGCTAGTTGGGACTCATTGTAGTTAGTTTCATAGTTACGCACATGAGACCCACATAGCCATTTTTACTCGATTTTAGGTCCATGATATTATGTGCATTATAGATATTGTTTCGACCATATTAACTTCGTGATCATTAATTTGATAGTGTGTCAGTGATCGGAGGCGGTTCAGAAGGGTAAAACTCCAATTTAGTAGACCTTGAAGCGTGTGTGATTGGCTTCGAGGTAGGCTACGACTTACCGATCTTAGAGAATATATTTGCACGATGTTTAGCTAGTTTTGAGAGGTTTCTTAGTATGATTCATGTTTAGTTAATATAATTATTTTCTTAGCATTCATTTTCGGTATTTTTATTGGAATTAAGCATGTTTTATCTTGCCTGCGATGCCTATCATGCCATGTTGATGTTTTATGCCTTGTAATGGATTTTTTAAAGTTATTCTTGACCTTAGTCTAGACTTAGACTAGAGATTGTCAAATAATTGCTATCTGGAGCCGTTTGCCTTAGAAAATCCTCCTACGTCGGGTCGGACGGTTTTTTCAATGATATCGAAGCATTTTTCTAGCTTCTTTTAAACTGATGCAGACAGACTTGGGTGGGAGTCTTGCTGAATATGCCCATTGAATAAGTGTAATTGTAACTTAATGGAAAACAACATAGGGTGCAAGGTAATTTAGCAACACTTAGGTCCATTTACATTATTTTTTCATTGAGCACATTTATTATATTCCATATTTTTTTTAATCTTCAATCACTTATAAAAAATTAAATAAAGTGGATTTACAGGAGTTAGAAAATGAGATATTTCAAAGAACGCAATGAAAGCAACATAAGAAAGGATCAAAAAGATTCTTTCGAGGAGGAACTACCTAACCAGCAATAAGAAGAAAATATTGATGGTACTGAAGAAATTTTAAATCAATGAGCGCAAGGTACTTGAAACCCTTAGACCTAAATGACACACAACATAGTGACAACCTAAATGGCAGTCATTAGATTGAAGCTCCAATCCAAATTTTTGAACTTATAATTTGTTTCACGTATATCATGCAGCACTGTCACATATTTTTTTTCAGGCGAGCTAGAGCTCAATAAAGTTACATGTGAAGATAGTTTTTGTAACATCCATCTGATACTTTGAAAAGCCAACTAGAGATTCGTACAAGTTAAACTTCAGTTTTTAGTTTTGGGTCAACTTCAAAGGACTATAACTTTAAGCACCTAAATAGTTAGGTGACCCATCATGTATCAAATCGAAGGTCTTTGAGTCCACTTTCCAACACCACCGAGTTTGCTAAATTCCAAGCTAGGAGTAAGAGGTTATGCTCGTTTGAGTGGAGCCTCTCTAGTTAAGACTTTTCATCCGTTTAAGGAAAGGATATTTTGGTCTTTTCCTTACCCCTAAAGCCCTACCCACATTTTACCCACCCAAGTAAAGGGTATAATAAGACGCTAAGTTAATTTAGACATTCCAATAGCATTTAGGGATTTTAGAGCAAGTTCAAGAGGAGAAAGGAGAAGGGTTTCAAGTGTTCTTTCAAGAACTTGAGGATCTCGCCAAGTGTTTTTCGAGGTATGCAAGCTTTCATAGTGTTGAGTTTTTTTCCCTCACACCAATCATGTAATTTTATCATTCTTTAAGTTGGTTGATTGAGTTTCTTGAGTTTTAACCCCGTTTCTTAACTATGAAGGTTTTTGAGTTCTTAAGGTGATGGTCTTATGAATGATTGTTGTTCTTGATTGATTTTGGGTGGGATTTTGTTGAATTTATTTTGGGTTTCTGAATAAAAAAGAGTTGGGAGGAAATAATTCGATTCTAGATGAGTTAGGCTTGAAATTGAGCAAGAAAATTCGTCAAAAATCTGGGTAGAGGGGTGGGGTGCTGTGCCACCATCGCGCTCAAACTACTGGTCAGTAGTTTGGGGCCTGGCGCGTCGCTCCAACAGTGCACCCCAACTACTGCCCAGTAGTTTTGGGGTTGGCTCCTTGCGCCACTCAGTGTGCCAGGGTCGCCATGTCCTTACTCTTCCGCCCTTCTTTCCGTGTGTTCCTCGAATCGTTCCTATGTTTTCTCCTTGATATCCGCTCTTAAAATCTTCATTGATCCTTGAGAGATCTTACATATTCCTAATCATGTCTCTTAATTTACATTTTCAAATCAAGGTAAAGTTAAGAGGAAAGTTCAAGGAAGTCTTTTTGAGTCAATTTGAGAAGTCTTTAGCAATTATCTATAACTTGAAGTATGACTTGAGTAAATGAGTATGAAAATGAGGAGAGTTGATTTTCATTTTTCAAAATGAGTATAAGGGAACTAGGTATTCACAAGTATGTAATACTTTTATATTTAAAATGAGAGAAACATTGATTTCTAATTGAGTTTATGAGGAGTCTTAAGTATCACCTCTTTTAAAAGGATTTTTTGAATAATTATCACAATTTTAGAAAGAGTAATGTTTTTAAACATTTGAGCATGAGTTATATATTATTGGGAGTAGTATTGAGCACCGATATGGGGATGAGTTCAGACAACTCAAAATCCTCAAACACCATGTATGCAAGTAAATGGTCATACTTTTTAGATGATTAATTACTTATTGCTTTTAAGCATAGCTTAGTGGATCCACTTAGTTGAGAGTTCAATACCCCGGTAAGGTATAGGACAGTTCTGGCAGCGTAGGCGAGACATTGTATCATTACGTAGCTCATAGTGATGGTTGTTGGTTAGAGAATCTCCCAAATAAGAGAAAAAAGTTTATTATTGTATTTTTATGCATATTGAGTTAATATCTAGTGTTTTAAAAGCTTTATATATTGCATCTCTTATTGTTACTTTCACATTTGAGTTGAGATGAGGCGAGTATGTCTTCCCAGAGTGTTAGTTCAGTTGCTTATGTTTCAGCTTTCCCCTTATATGTTCGTACATTTAATGTATTGACGTCATTCGACCTGCATCTTATCTATTAATGCAGATACAAATGTTCATGGTCATCAACCTACGCTTCGTTGATCCCATTCCATTCCAACTATCTTTGGTGAGCCCCTCACTTTTCGGAGGGATTAATATTATTGTTTTGTTCTTGTTATGTTGTTGGGGTTTTGTCCCAACATCCATCGTATTATTTAGAGGTTTCATAGACATTGGTAGTTGAGAAATCTTTCCCAGTTTCCCTTGTTTATGTTCCTTTGAGACTTGTAAATTACTTATGTTTATTTAGGTACTTTAAAACATTTCTTGATTCAGGCTGTGTTGAGACTATATGCGTTAAGTTTAGTATTTGGAGTCTCTATTTTACTTGAGTAAATCTTCCTTTAAGTAGTCATCCAAGCCATGGTTTCGCTTGGGGACCAATGACGATTCTCGAGTGCCGACCACATTCAGGGTGTAGGCTCGGGGTGTGACAGTCTTTTGGATAGTTTTTGACATATTTTAAATGACAATAAAGTCAGTTATAGCTCAAAACTTTTGACAAGATATGAAAGGATGGAAATTATCATATCACCCAAGTATTAGAGAAGTAGGGGTGTTCAAAACTGAACTATAACCGATAAGCCAACAACAAAAGTGATTTGTTTGACTTATTGGTATTGGATTATCAAATAAATGGTTGGGGAACAGATTA
>NW_026020300.1:0-4617 GCF_900185275.1 Solanum verrucosum | reverse complement strand
AGCTATAAACCGACTGATGTAGTTCAACCTTCCTAAAAAGCTCATCACCTCTTTCTTAGTTTTTGGAGGAGGTAATTCTTGGATCGCCTTGATCTTAGAAGGGTCAAGCTCAATGCCCCTCCTGCTGACTATAAATCCCAACAATTTGCCAGCTGGCACTCCAAAAGCACATTTGGCGGGATTTAACTTCAGATTATATCGGCGTAGACGATCAAAGAATTTCTTCAAGTGAGTCAAGTGATCCGAACTCTCGCGGGACTTGATTATGACATCATCTACATACACCTCGATCTCCTTGTGAATCATATCGTGAAAAATGGTCGTCATAGCCCTCATGTAAGTAGCACCGGCATTTTTGAGACCAAAAGGCATCACCCGATAATGATATACACCCCAAGGCGTGATGAAAGCTGTTTTTTCTGCATCTTCTTCGTCCATCAGGATCTGGTGGTAACCCGCATAACAATCCACAAATGACTGCATCTCATGCTTAGCACAGTTATCAATGAGAATGTGAATATTTGGTAATGGAAAATTGTCTTTTGGGCTAGCTTTGTTGAGATCTCTATAATCGACACAAATTCTTATTTTTCCGTCTTTCTTGGCAACCGGAACAACATTAGCTAACCAAGTTGGATACTGTCACTTCCACTACTTGGGACTCGATCTGCTTTGTAATCTCCTCTTTGATCTTCAAACTCAACTCAGGCTTGAACTTCCGAGTCTTTTGTTTTACTGGACTGAAATCTGGATTGATCGGCAACTTGTGGGACACCATATTTGTGCTCAGCCCTGGCATGTCTTTATAAGACCAGGCAAATACATCAATGTACTCCCTAAGCAAGCGAACCAGGTCTCTTCTTTGAGTTCCGTCAGTTGGACACTGATTCTTACTTCTTTAACACATTCCTCATCTCCGAGATTCACAGTTTCGGTTTCTTCCAAATTTGGCTTATGTTGATTTTCGAATTGTCGAAACTCTTCAGCAACATGTTCGGGAACCTCATTTTCTTCTTCATATTCCTCACATCATCATCACCTGCCTCATTTTGTTCACTCGGTTCATGACATGACATGACATTGGCAGGTTTTAAATTAATATTACTGAAATCATAAACAAACAAAGTTAGGAAAGTAAAATATAAACAGATAACAAGCAAATTTGATAAAAGAGGCTTTTCATTTAAATTGAAAGACAAGCACAAACTTTAGCCATGGCCGAGGGCCAATTTGCCTTTTGAAACATCACAAGGGTATTTAAAAACTTCAAACAAATAAAATTGCATAAAGGGTGGGTCTCGGGCCTCTTCCGGACTACCACCGATTTTTTTAAAAAAAAAACACATGTCTTTTCTACCCAGATGAGCGGGAAATCAGGAGTGGTGTGGAGGTCCAATCCTGCAATCGCTCCTCAGGCTTGCATCACGGATGCCTGATGTCCCAGCCTCTTCCTCAATGACCGCATCAATCTCCTCAAAAAGGCCACAGATTCCTTCCCCGAGACCATCATCATTGACATATCCTCGCACCGGGAATGACTGGTACAGATGAGGAATTGGCCTGGCCAATGCTTGATCAACATTCTTGTTCTCTATCTCTGCTTCGTCATCTGTTGGGACATATCCCAAACCGAACTTTGCTCCTTTGGCGGGAATTTGGATAGGCTCGACGATTCCTTGGAAATGCTTCCCCAATCCAAAACCTGGTTCGAAACCATTCTGGAGCATAATAGTAGCAATCATCTTGTACACGGCAGGCATAGGAGGTTGTGGAGCCAAGTCATCACCGGTCGCATTTACCAGCTCCACCGTGTAGAAATCACAACCTCGAGAAACATCATCAACAATCGGTGCATACCCATTGGAATGACTCCTTCACCGTAAATGACCAATTCTTTTGTCCTTCCAAACAAACTTCATTAGTTGGTGAAGGGTAGAAGACACAGCCCCAGCCGTATGAATAAACGGTCTTCCCAGAAGCAAGTTGTAACTGGTGCTGATATCCAACACCTGGAACTCCACATTAAAATCCGCAGGACCCACCTGAATATCCAAGTTTACTGCACCCAATGTGTCTCTTTGCACTCCGTCAAAGGCCCTCACATTGACTTGGTTCTGGTGAAGCTTTCCCAAGTCGAATTTCAGCTGCCTCAAAGTCGAAAGTGGGCAAATATTAAGACCAGACCATCATCAACCAAGACGCGATTAATTATCTTGTCTCGACACATACAGGTGACGTGCAGAGCTTTGTTATGCATCCTCCTTCAAAGGGTAGCTCTTCGTCGCAGAAACTGATTCGGTGTCCTCGGATGACCTGGTTTATAATGACCGCTAAATTGTCACTGTTAGTACCCACAGGCACATAAGTATCATCCAAAGCCTTCATCAACGCTTGCCTATGCAGTTGTGAGCTCATCAACAAAGCCCAACAGAAATCTGAGCTGGTGTCTTCTCCAAATGCTTCACAATTGAATAATCTTTCGGCTGCATCCTTCTCCAGAACTCCTCGGCTTCAGCTTCACTAATCGGCCTTTTAGTCTGGTCCTTCTTCTGCCTCCTTGAGCTAACTCTTCCGGTGTGTAGCACCTGCCGGATCTGGTCATACTGGGTAACAGCCGTTTCGATCACAAACTTTGGTTGGGTAAGTTTCTCGCGGCACCAAGGCAACAGCCTTCCTCGGGTGTCAGAATCACAAACTCTTTCTTCTCTCTGATGCTCAACGAAGCTACAGCCCTTTCCAGTTCATCAGGAGCAATCGAAACTATTGTCTTCGTCACGCACCAGTCGTCATCTGTCTCTATCATAATTGATAGCGCGCCTCCATGATTTGGCAAAGGATTACTATTGACATTGGGCGCGACTGTCTGAAGAGACCACATTCTGGTCAATCAGGTCTTGGATCTTATCTTCAGGTTGATACAATCCTCGTATCATGTCCAACACTGTTGGAGTGATACGCGCACCTCTGATCAGGTCTGTAAAACTTTGATTAGTGTCAACCGGCTTGGGACCCACTGGATGAATATATGCCCTGCAGTTAATCGCTCGAACAGCTTTGTTCGGCTTTCAATAAGCGGAAGTAAAGTTCTAGCAGCTTCTTCTCAAATCTAGGACGGGGGGGATCGTAATTGCCCTGTTGAGGAGGAGGCATTTGACGATAATTTGGAGTGTTTGGACGGGGGGCTTGATATCTGGGATATTGAGTTGGTTTTGGTAGTTTTGGTTGTGGACTTGGTATTCGAGGGGTATTTGGTCATGGAGCTGGGGTTTTTACATTGGGGAGGCATTGGTAATTGTTGTCTGAATGTTTCGTACAGTTGGGGCGGTATTTCGGTAGTTGATGAGATGAGTTTGATAAACTGGAGGAGTTTGGTAGTAGTAGGGGGAGTTTGGTAGCTATGGAGGGGGAGTATTTTGATAGCTGGGAGGAGGGTGTTATTTGGGTAACTGGGGATGGTATTCTGTAATCAGCCTGCACATAACAAGCCGGACAAACTCTGTGAATCGAGAACGACCCTTGGTATGATAAGGATTTCCTCGGGGTCTTCTTTCCCTCGTAAGAGATAGAGACACATCCTCTCTTTTCTTCTTTCAATAAGCCCGAAGATCCGGGCGAGGCAGCAACACACTGGGCAATCTTCCCGGTTCTATCCATCTTCATAGTCTCACCTACTGACTAATCTCAGCAAATTTTGCTCCAACGAGCAACATTAATTCTG
This sequence comes from Solanum verrucosum, assembly GCF_900185275.1. Lineage (NCBI taxonomy): Eukaryota > Viridiplantae > Streptophyta > Magnoliopsida > Solanales > Solanaceae > Solanum > Solanum verrucosum. The sequence goes on along the minus strand of NW_026020300.1, from coordinate 899 downwards.
TCATAATATTCGGGCTCCTGCACCCGCACAACACTTCAACAATTTTTTTTCTGACATGGGAGGTCTAACTCTAGCCGCTCCTTTCGCCATCTATATGCGAACTCTCTATAGCTTCTTTCAGTCGGCTTCTGCTTCATCTTCTCCAAGGAGTAACGATCAGGAACGATCTCCACATTATAGGCGAATCGTTCGATGAAGTCCTTAGCCAGAGCGTTCCAGCTAGACCACTGTCTCGTTTCATGAGACGTAAACCATTCTAAAGCTTCTCCGCTCAGACTTCGGCTAAAAAAGCCGCATTAACAAAAGCTTCGTCTCTTCCAACTCCCACGAGTTGGTCACAGTAGGCCCTCAGGTGCGCTAAGGGGTTCCCTGTTCCTCCAAAGATGTCGAATTTTGGCACCTTGAACCCTTCCGGGAGGTCCAAATTCGGATGAATGCATAGGTCTTCGTAACTCAACCCGGCGACCTCAGGAATGCAGTTCAACTCCTTCATGGCTTTTCTGATTTCCTCCTTCATATCTATCTTGCGGTCTCTTCCTTTGACCTCCACTCTCTCTCCCTCTCCTCATAGTGGTCGAGCTCCGAACCATGGACATCATGCTCGTTGGGGACGGGTATTTGGAAAACGGGTTTCTGCGGTAGCGGTGGAGCGATAGAGGGACTCTGGCCATTTAATGGGGCGTGATAGTTTTGGGGATAAGTCTGGGGTTGGTGTACAGGTTTTGGTGAGGGAGGGAAGTGTGTGGGTTATTAACGTTTTGGCCATGGGGGGGCAGGCTAGTTTGGTGGTTTGCATTAGGGGGAAGGAGTGGTGCTTGGAGGTTGGTATTTTGAGGAGGGGTGGTGTTTGATAAGAAGCTGAGGCGTAATGGGGAGTTTTGAGTGGTAAGGTCGATGAC
>NW_026020299.1:653761-937874 GCF_900185275.1 Solanum verrucosum | reverse complement strand
ACTATGATCAGGTTATGTCCATACTTGAAACTCTTATAATGTACATATTGATAAGTGAGTGATTGTTAATATTTAATTAAAACTATGTTATAATTATGCAATCCCCAAATAATAAGGTCTCTCTATAAAGTTTGACTTTAGGCTCCCAAACTTATTGTGACCGTCCTGATCCTTTGTTGAACTCCTTAATAACTAGTTCGATTATATATCATCTTTTATGTTTTAGATGCCAACTTTATGTTAAAAACTTAAAATGGTATCCAATTTGAGAATTGGGTGAATATTTTATTTAATTTCATCTATAATACTAGTTTCTCGCTAAAAACAGTGTTTGCATGTGAAAAGATTAGTAAATTCTGCTTGTGCAACTTTAGGTAAAGAAAATAATTGTTCATGCAATAAGCCAAATCATTGAAAAGTTATGCCTATTTTTTTTTTGTTTTAACATGAAAGTAACATATTTCATTGAAAAAATGAACTTATATAACCATTTTATCTCCTGTCTCATAAAGTTTTCCTTTGCCCTGCATTAATTTTTTGTGTTCTTTTTCTGGATATGCCTAAAGAATAATTTCATTTATACTATTGTCAGCCACGAAACTTTTATCATCTGGTGTTTTCATTCTAGGCATGCTTTTATCTTTTGTATTGTTTCAAGATAATGCATTTGGGGGGAAAATTTGGAAACTCTTCTAGATGTATTTCAAAAGATAAATGCCTATTCACGCTCCTTCTTAGTTAGTCCCTAGAAGAATGACATCTTTCAATATTTAGAAACTATTTAATTTAAAAAATTGCATTTTACTCATTACCATACAAATATTTAGGGTGGACATGGTATAGTAGATACCGAAATCGGAATTTTTAACACCGTGGTTTGGATATTATAGTTTTTGAAATGCATTTTTAAATAGTTTGGTATTCGCCTATTCGGTATGGTATTTGATATTTATAAAAAAAATACCAAAATACCAAATACCGTATCAAAGTATATAGTTACGTATAAAATTCATATATATGAAACTATATAATACTAGCAAATGTATAAAATAGTAACTAATTATCTAGATGTTGAAATTTTAATTCTCTATCAATGATTTAAATGTTCTTTTTGGGTGATTATTAACAAAGAATTGTTGTTATTTATTTTGATTTTTTTACAAGTGTAAGGTATTGGTATGATATAATTGAGATGTTTCTTGAAAAGCCAAAGTCAATACTTTATTACACAAACATATGTAAATTGAAGTTGACCAAACTATGGTAATAGATTTACCGTACTGCAAAATATCGTAATCAAACTTTAAAATACCGAACCATACCAAATTAATTTGGTATGATAATGGTATAGTGTTTTTAAAAATGGTAAATCGATATTACTGATCGAATCGAACTTTTCAATACCGTACCATGCCCAACCCTACAAATACCTATAACTTGTTATACACCATGAGTTTAAAAAATGTTCGATCTTTCTTTCTTAAACTACGCGTCAAGTCAAACAATGCCCTATAAAATGGAAAGGAGAGATATTATTTGTTGCTCCAACAAACCCCAATGGTAATGGTGCTTCTACTGTTCTTTAGAATGCCAAGTACCCTTATTTATGTGTATGGGCTATAGTTTACAAGAGATTTTTATGAATCCACTGCTTAACAACTTTCCAATTATGTTGCAGTGAGATCACTTCTGAAGGGTAGCGGATAACAAAACTTGATCAGATATTGCTTAATGGAAAAATGTTAGCTCTGAATACACTTTTTTTTTGTTAATTTGTGTCCACTTTACTATTTTATTTTCGCTGTTATTCTCATGTTTGAGTATGAAATCTATTGATCCAGTTACAAAACTTTTCCCCCTCTTAATGTCAAACATCGTATAGGTGCAGATAGATGAGGATGTTGAGATAGATGTATGGGTATACAAAGAGAGACATGATTAGGAATGAAGATATCTGAAACAAGGTAGGAGTGGCCCCGAGAAAGAGCAAAATGCAGGAATAGAGACTGAGATGGTTTAGATATGTGCAGAGAGATGCACGAATGCCCCCAGTGCAGAGGTGTGATAGGTTGACTATAGATTGTTACAAGAGAGGTAGAGGTAGGTCGAAGAAGTATTGGGGAGAGGTGATTAGATATGACATGACACGACACAACTTCAACTTACCGAGGACATGAACTTGAATAAGAGGTTATGGATGACACATATTAGGATACGAGGTTAGTTAGTTAGTTGAGCATTGTCTCGCTTATTCCTCTTTACTATTAGTCATACCAGTAGTAGTATTACTCTTGTAGTTTTTGTCCTTTGACTTAGGTTATTGTTTGTAGGTTTTCTCACACGTTGATATCATTGTAGTGTGTTATGGACTTATGGCTATTGTTTAGGAAGATTTGTCTGGTTGTCTGTAGTATTTTTCCATGACTTTCTTTATTCTGTTATTTCTCCCTATTCCACTTTGGACTTTTTCTATTGAGCTGGGGTCTATCGGAAACAACCCTCTATCTTTAAGGTAATGGTAAAGTTTGCGCATATTCTACCCTCCCCTACCCCTACTTTGTGGGATTACAATGGTTTTTTTTGTTCTTGTAATGCAACTGGTTCCTAGTGTCACCATCTGATGGATGAGTGATAATTGCTATGCAACTTGTGTTGTTTACTGATACTAGTTCTTGAAGATCTCTGCGAGAACTCGAAAAGTTAATTGATGTTTTCAGTATGTATTTTTAGTAATTCTATTGTACAAGCTTACAATGAATAGAAATTGGATAGCTTTTTCGTGTTATGAATGTGTTCAACAAGGCTCTACTAGTAAATGTGGTTGCATAATTAGATTGAAAACAGTATGCTAATATTGCAATGGTACTTTGGCACTAGTGTTGCTAAGCTATTAGATTTAAAATGATGATGGAGATTTTATTGAATGGTAATATTGATTTAATCTTTGATTTTTGTTTAACTTGATATAGGTAGTTTGAAGTTGAAATCTTGTTCGCGGAGTATGTCAAGTGAAATAATGGGTTCATTCACAAAGATGAAAAATATAGTAACTAATCCGAAATGACATATAGTCTCCTGATTATAAGTGTGATCTATGTTGCGCGGACTCTTCATTTTTGAAGGCGAACCCGTCTTGACGCGACACTGGTGCGGGTGCGGGTGCGGGGTGCGTGTCGGATTCGGTCAATCCGATCCGGACACTTTGACCAGAGCCGAAAAAAAAATTTGGGGAAAAAGAGATCAGTTTCCGGCGACCTCTTCAGAGAGGCGGCGGAGCTGTAAGAAGCTTGAAAAAGTAAAAGAAGAAGAAAGAGGAGTTTTTTCTTCATTGAAAAAGTAAAGAGAAGAAGAAAGAGGAGGAGTTTTTTCTTGAAAAAGTACAGGAAGTACAACTTTTTTATTTTTTTGAAAAAGTAAAGTCTTTTCAACTTTTCAACTTTTCTTGAAAAAGATAACTAAAGGCTGAGGGTTTCTCTAGATAAGTGTGTCCTTTTATATTTATAAAATAAATTAATACTTTTAATGTTTATTATATTCTCTCTTTTCTTTAACAATTATACTCCTTTTATTTTATATGTAATTATACCAAAATATGCAATTCATTATTAATTATATTTCATAAATATTTTTAATAATATTTTATTATATATATATATATATATATATATATATATATATATATATATAAATATATATCCACTTATTTGATTATACTAGATATATTATTATTGTTGTTATTGATATAATTTATTTTTCGAGGTACGCTAAAAATAATAAACAATTATACTATGTATATATAATATATTACACATTATATTATATATACCATGTATACCAATTAGCCGTATCCCCGCACCCGTATCCATACTCAGATTCGCACCCCCGAATCTTAAAATTTAAATTTTGCCGAATCCGACTCTCGGATTCGCATCCGTCTCGGATACCTGCACTCGAGTCTGAGCAACTTAGAGTGTGATGCACAACACATTCATAAGCAACACTCTACTAGACATGACTTGTAGACTCCTTTGGATATGACATGCTCTAATACCAACTTTATCATGCCCCAAACTCGGGTAGGCGCTAAAACCGCAGACCAAACATAGATCACACAATCTCAAGACTTGAAACTACTGAAAATTGGCCAATATGGCCCCCATATATAATATATGATGGACATTATTATATAAGAGATTTCTTTTATGCAAAACTAATATTTATGTCATTATTAATGTTATGTGGTCATTCGGCCAAGTGGCAAAATTTTATTTATTATTTTATTTGTGGCCCAATTAATGTAAAGTTCATAACTAATATTTAATGAAGAAAAGATCTCATACATACACCAGTGATTTGATGGATGTACCAAATCAAGTCTTATTGAGCCTGTATAAATTGGTCCCCCATTCATCCATTAGGGTTACAACATATTTTCTTACAGACTTACACCTTTTCCATTATTGACGATTAGACAGTAGAAAAAAGTTGTCATTTACGCTTTCGGGTTACTATGATATAATGTCTTCCACATCTTTTTGTAACATCATCCTCAATTTAACTAGTGTGTTCAAGATTCTGATATGCATTAAATCCTGACTAGCATGTTCAAGATCTTGATGTGCACTTTCTAAATTTGTCATATTTGTATACTTCTCAAAATCAGTTTAACAGAAATGTGTATGCTAGCTTTGCAATTTCGGATAGCTGACCTCTTAATCGCATATGGTGTTTAAATTAAAAATATAATTAATAATTTAAAACTTAAGTGAAAGATGTTACCCTAATAAATATGGGTAGTATATCATCTTCTCACTACAAACAAAACACTTAAATTCTAGGGATTTTATTGAGGAGGTTAATATAACTCGATAAATTGCATCTAATTGCAAAGGTTTGAATAACCCTTCTAATTTCATAGCAATTTGTGGGAATCAATAACCCTGGTAATCCTCAAAAATTAAAATTCCATAATATTAAGGTGGGGACCTTTTCTTTTCCTTCCATTTCCCCAATGCCATTTCTCCTCTTCCGTCCAATTTTTCTCAAATTTGATAGTTGTGCACTAATTACACCTTAGGGTTTCTACAGATAACACTATGTCAGAGAAGAAACAACGGCGCTGGTGTCATTGGATTCACCGGCAGCATCGGCAAAGACGTCTGGAAGTTTGGCGTCAAATCTGTCGGCGGTGACATCAATCATCAATGTGATAGAGCTCTGGCATGCATGTGTTGACCGTTAATTTCGCTGCGCCGAAGAAAGGAAGTATGCCTACCTCAAGGTCACTCGGAAATCTCTCCAAGTATCCGTCCATAGCTTATAATACAATTTAGTATACTTCTTCTCTTGTTAGTGTCAATTTTGTTGAAGATTTGGTACATATTGGTTAAAATATTTGCTTGTATAGGTTTGTCGATAAAATTTTTTGAATATTTTTTCAATTACTTGGCATTCGGTTTCCATGTGTTTGATTACCGGCAGATGCTGTGTCGAAGGAGGTCTATGCACAAGTGTCACTAATTCCTGATAATCAGGTATTCTAAATGCTTAAATTTAGTTCTTTTACCTAAAATTTATTTAATACAAGCATTTTCAGGTTGATTTTACTCTGTTTTAGCATTACTACTTGATAGCTAAAATTGAAGCTTTCTTCAAGGAAAAAAAAAGAATAGAATGAGACAAAAATGAGGGGCGGGTCCATTATCCACCGAGTTTAGAAGGCTGTGATTGGTCCAAAGGGTGGGTCACAGACGGATTTCTCGGTTATCAAAAAAAAAAAAAAAAAAAAAAAATGAAATATGTTGGTTGGCTAGGAAGGTGGTATTATCATTAACTTGGATATGTCACTTTTCTTTAGAGTTGTTGTTAATAAAGTAATGACTTGTTGAAATGTTTGTATATAATAGCTCTGGAACTTATTGGAATGCTTGTCGCCATAGGACATGAAAATCTGATTTCATTTGGTTATTGTTCAGTTGAGGAGTAACATCTGATCCCTTATTTAATTTTGGTGAACACATGTAGTTCCGGATTATTTAGAGGATTTGGCGTGTCTTTTGTAGATAACCATGTCTTTTTGGTAAACACATGTAGTTCTCTCGGTGTCTCACCCTCCAGTCTCTCAAATCCGGTGAAGTTCTTCCAATCGAACCATGAAATCTTGAATCAGGTATTTGTGTGTTCCTAGTATACCTTTCTTCTTCGGGTTAACTTTAGTGTTTTTTTTTTTTTTTTGCAATTGACTCTTTCATCTTCACCATTTTTTAATTTTGTGTAAACTCCTATGTGTGTGCTTTGAATAGCATGTAGCATGTAGGTTTCCTAGGATGATCGCTTCTTTTGTTGCTTCTGTGAAAGTCTGTTCTCTGATCCCTTACTTATTTGTTGGCGATTGATATATAACATAGTCCGCATATCTAATGTTGCTTAAAAAGTAGGCTGCAAGAAATAAGTTATAAATTGTTTTTCGTACTGTGGTCTTTCATTTTCATAGTGAAATCTAGTTTTGAATTCAATTTGAATCCTTTTGTTGTGCAATCAGTTGGTGTATTACTTGCATCAACAAGATATGGAAGCAGCAGCGCTGCACAAGTGACACCCTTCATTAGCCAGGGTGTTGACTGACTGGTGAGATCAAATGTTCTCTTCTATCCTCTCTTTATTGACCTTTATTACATCATGAACTGTAACTCCTGGCAGGGAATAGTGACTTTGCTAAATGCTCTATTTGGTGGTCTTGCTAGTTGCACTGCTACAGTGTGACAGTCTCTGATCTCTATAATGCTCTTTAAATCTAAATTTCGCCCTACTAATGACTTGGGTATAAATAGCTACAACTACACTCTTTCATGCTTGACTTCATGAATACTGTTAATGATGATTATTGTCTCATTTGTTATATTTAAGTATGTGTATCTGGTGGATATTTGACATTGTTTCATTATGAATTCATTACTTGATGACTTTAGGCTTTCATTCGGAAATGCGCGCCCATTGTTGTTATCCTTGGAGAGTTGATGTTGCTTCTATACAAATGCAGCTCAGTACCTAAAACACTGATTGACCATTTTTGTGATGAACGACAATTGAATGGCGAGCAATTTCAGCTATACCTTGCATCAAACCAACAATTCAAGATTGTCACTACTTATTAACACGCTTGAGTTTCACAGGACCGATAAAGATATTACTCCTATTGGTGGATTTCCCCATTATGGTGTGGTGACGGTTGATTACCTGTTGATCAAGGGATGTTGTTTTGTCCTAAGAAGACGCTAAAAAAAATATTAGGTAAAAAAACTAACCATCTTCCATGACCAAAACCTAGAGTTGTTGGAATGTGTATGTATAATTGTTGTAGGATACAATAGAGATGTTTTATTCAGAAGACGAAGTGGATATAAGTAATGGAATTAGCAGCATAAGAAGTCGGGAAGCAGTTGCCATAGATTGTGAAATGGTTGGAGGGGGGAGTGATTGCTCACTAGACCTTTGTGCAAGGGTATGCCTAGTTGACGAAGATGAGAAGCTTATTGTTCACACTTTTGTTCTACCTCAGATTCCTGTGACTGATTATAGGTATTTGCTGTCAAATAAACATATCTATTTATAGTATCAGGTGACATTTTTAGCATTACACCTTTCCACACTTCCTCACCATTTTGTGCCAGGTATGAAATTACTGGTATAACGGAGGTAAATCTACGAGATGCCATGCCTCTGAATGAAGTCCGGGAGAGAATTCTGCAGATTCTTCACAATGGAGAGTCAATTAGTAGAGTAAGATTGGATGGGCCATAACCTTGAGAAACACCTGGATTGCTTGAAGACGTATTATCCTGATCATCTTTGGAGGTAAGTTTATGTTGTTTTTCCTTTCTAATAAATGAAAGTCATTTTCTCTGAACCTTGAATCTTATATTATGTCCAGATCATGGGCTTGTTTTGTATTAGGTGTATTACACCATTCACTGCTATATATTAACACGAATGGTTTATTTATCCATAGTTTGACATAACATGCTTCCTTAAGAGTACCAAAATAGTCAAGGTGCGCGCAATCTGGCCTAGACAACTCTAGACAACACTGTTATTGAAAAGAAGAAGAAAAAGAAAGAGGGAGTAGCTTATGATTGACTATTGTTGTGGGTGGAACATTAATGCTTAGGTTAAAGTAGATTTGTTCTTGAGATGGACCTATTAACTCACTTAATCAGGTACTGATGTCAAGAAGGCTAGTATTTTTCTGAGGCCCTTGCTGCATGTTTTTATTTGCTCATTTAGTTAAGGCATAAAATGGCCCACTTTGTTACCCCCTCAGGTACTGATGTCAAGAAGCCTAGTATTTTCTCCAGCCGAGGTTCTATCGGAAACAACCTCTCTACCTCACAAGCATAAGGTTAAGGTCTGTGTACATCACCCCTCCCTAGATCCCACTTGTGAGAATCTTCTGGGTATGTTGTTGTTGTGTTGTAATCACTCAGAATTGCTGAATTGCTATGCATCAGTATTAATGATATCTTATGTTTCACTATTATGTGTGGTAAAACCTGTAAAATGAAATTCAAGAAACTTGGATCTAGTAAAATATGAGTATATTTGTTAAAATTCAAGGTCGGTAGCTAATAAATGTGTTAGCTTAAAAGTCAAGGTTAGAACTTCATAAACTTGTTCATTTAAGTCCTCTCATGATGCCTTCATTTCCTTCCATCCATGGGAGAATATGTGGTCATCCCGTAAACTTGATCAGCGAGCTTGTGCTGACTTCTCTTGTACTCCATTTTGACAAATTCGAACATAAGAAATGAAGATAAAAGTTAGAATTATCATATCAACTGTTCAATTTCGATTACTAAGACAACATGGTTACAACATCTCTCCAAGTAATATATCTATCAAACACTACTATATGAATTGGAGAATTAAGCGCTACTACTTTCTAATTTTTTTTTATATATAATTATTATGTTCTTGCTTACGCCACTGACTTTTAATTGATTACTCTTTTGTTTTCAACTTGAACCAGAACTCTTTAGCAGATTCCAAGATGCAAAAGGAAAATTTAATGAATCCCTTGGCAACGACATCAAGGGTCTTTTGAACTTATACGAAGCTTCACATGTAAGGACTCATGGAGAAGATATTTTAGAAGAGGTTCTTGCTTTCTCTACTGCTCATCTTGAGTCTGCAGCTCCACATTTGAAGTCACCACTGAGTAAACAAGTGACACATGCACTTGTGAAATCTCTTCATAAGAGCATTCCAAGAGTTGAGACACGCTACTTCATCTCCATCTACGAAGAGGAGGAATTTAAGAATGATGTGTTGCTCCGATTTGCAAAACTGGATTTCAACTTACTCCAGATGTTGCACAAGCAAGAACTCAGTGAAGTATCAAGGTAATTAAGCTGTTAATTAACATCAAAAATATAAATTGTTTGTTGATAGTAATTTCTCGAATTAATTCTAACATTCGTACTTATTTTGTAGGTGGTGGAAAGATTTGGATTTTGTGATAACACTTCCATATGCTAGGGCTATAGCTGCCGAATGCTACTTTTGGACAGTGGGAGTGTATGCTGAACCTCAGTACTCTCAGGCTCGTGTCATGTTTGCTAAGACTAGCAATGATTTCGATAGTAGATGACACATTTGATGCTTATGGCATTTTAAAAGAACTTGAGGTCTACACCGATGCCATACAGAGGTATGGACTACTTCTGGACAACTAATAATTTAAGTAGATGGCCCATAAATGGCAGAAAGGACCATATCAAACAACATATTTTGGTACAAATTTGAAGTTTTGCCTACAATTTGTAATCAGAGACAAGCCTGGACGCCGAAAACTAGACATTTCTCCTCCTTCATCCCATATATATTCTGTTAAACTGATAAACTTATCAAGTTCTTTTCTTTTTCATTTATTAAGTGGGATATTAGCCAAATTTGTCCATTATATTCCCATTGTTCGTTTTACTTTGATAGTCCCCTGCTAGTGAAGAAAATGTTCAGTCACCGTTGGTTATGATGTTTAAGAAAGTAATACGTAAGATTTTTGAATTTTATGGTCTTAAATTAAGTTATGTCAAACTGATGTTGCTTATGATGTTTTGTTGTTCTGCTTTTTTTTTTTTTTTTTTTGCAGCCAAGATGTGGCTAGTGAACCATTTTCCTCCATGGACGCAAGACCATCCGGTGATAATTGTTATAGTGGCAAACGTTAGTGTCTCGCAATCGTATTAGATAGTTTCGATGATGTAATTGCATGATTGGACCGGATGTCATAATGATTAGAGTGAATGATGTGTTTAGCAATTGATCGGGGTAGTAGGGATAATATCAATTTACTCGTAGTGGAGTTGAATACATACACGACATTATTATGCTCTCCCAGCCAAATGATACATAAACAATTTTATGTTAGCAATGTGAAAGTACCCACTAATGTTTTTTTGATTGCTGGCAACACTATCATTACGTGTACAAATTTATGATTGTTCGAATTATTATTGACCTAATTAGCTTTAGAGTATTGTTCCACGGATGGCAAAAATATAGGAAGATATTTATATTTTCATGAATTGTGGGGGTTTCCACCCCTACTATTTTGTTACTACTATCAGAGGTTGTGACTCCTGGAAATTAAATGGTAGTTTTCTAAGAATCAATTTGTGGGGTTCAAATCGTCACAAAATAACCCTTGCTGCTTGTTATAGGGGTTAGTGAAAAATCCCCACAAATTAATTATGGCAGACTTAACTCCGGAGGTTGCTGAAACCTTTGTTACAACAAACTGTGGGGGTTTCTAACCCCCATAGTATGTAAAATAAAGGGAAAATTGTATATAATAGCAAAAAGGACGGGAAAATTGTATATAATAACAAACTATTAATTCAAATTAAATATAGTTTAATTTAATTGTACCTCATAGCAAACTGTTGCTATTTCACCTCTTTCCTGGTGAATCTCGCTTGCCACTCTCGTTCTCTCCCTGGCCTCTCTCGTTTTTTATACAAACACAAGTGTATAAAGTGCGTTTGTGTTTGTATGAAGCGAGAGAAAATTGTATATATACATATATTTTCGTTCACCTCTCTCCCCTCTTCCAGATCTTGCTCGCCACTCTCCCAGATCTCGCTCTCTCACTCGCCTCTCTCACTTTATACAAAAACGCAAATGTATAAAATGCGTGAAAATTGTACATATACATATTTTTTCGTTTCCCTCTCTCCCCTCTCCCAGATCTCGCTCGTCACTCTCCCAGATCTCGCTCGCTCACTCGCCTCTCTCACTTTATACAATTGATCTTTTTGTATATGTATACCAAAGCAGATTATACAACTGTTTTTTTTTGTATATGTATAGCGAATTATACATATATATGTTTGCTATGTAGTGCAAATATGCAAATTTTGCTATAGCATACAAATATGAATTTTGTGTTTGCTATATGTAAAAGTTGCTCTAAAATAAACCCTCACTATTTAGGCTTTTTTTGTAGTGTCTGATGAAGTAAATGTACACATTCATTAAGGAGCTTAGTGGATTGACTTATTTAAAGCTTTTTAAGTCAAAATAACTTTTAATAATTTTTGTAGTATTTGGGTAAAAAAAAGTGCCTTTAAGAACTTGTTTTTAAACCAAAAAGATAAAAATAAATCATAAGTTAGAATTTCTAATTTATAACGTTTGACTTATAATTTAAAAGCTACAAGTCCAATCAAACAGACTCTTAGTCTTGCCACAATCACTCTTACCACAATCACTACACAAGCACAATATCTAGCAAGATAATAAACTTGATTTCCTTGTTTATTATTTCCTCTGTCCCAATTTATGTGACTTACTTTCCTTTTTAGTCAATCCAAAAAAGAATGACACATTTCTATATTAAGTAACAATTTAACTATAAAATGTCTATTTTACCATTAATGAAATAATTTACAGTCACACAAATTTCTATTTTTCATTTTGGACCACAAATTTTAAAAGTCTTTCTTTCTTTCTTAAATTTCGTGCTGAATCAAACCACCTCACATAAAATGGGACGGAGGGAGTATATTAAATTTCTTAAACTTGTGAATTCATAATGACTTTTATTTGTACAAGTATATATTTAGACATCTCAAGTAGTCTAGTATTCAACATGTTAAAAACAAAGTATTGAACCCGTAGTTTTAGAAGTACAATGTGTTCAATATTAATTTTTTTTTAAAGTTAAACTTATTAAATATAAATCATACATATATCTCAGGATCTAGTACAAGATTAATCATGACTAAAAATGCTTGAAATGAGAACTTCAAGATCACTTTAAGGTAAAGTAGTAAAAATAAGTTAAAAAATCAAATTTAAAGAAATAGAAAAAGAACAAGATGGTCGAGCACAATATATGAAGGCATAGAAAATAGAAAATTAAGGAGAATATTGGGAATCCTCATAACATAACAAGTAACACCGATTTACTTGTGCTTATAGCATAAATTTCCTTGGATAGTCTACTTAGGTCGTTACAATATATTTTTCATATGATTTTTAAGAATATATATTATTTTGTTTGCAAACAGAGAATCAATTTTATTTTTCAGACCTTTTTAAAGTGGAAGGTAAGGATGTCATGATGTTTCAAGTTCTTATCTGCATACCTTATCTATACTTCTCTTTTAATATAATGTAGTAACTTGTATTTCTCTTACAATTATGTTCGACTGAAACTATAGTATTTGATTATTAACCTCTGTTATAGTAAGATTATTTATTTGTAGATTACTTCGAGTAAAATGACTTTTCTTTTTAAATCTTTTGCTAGGATGTTACATCTTTATCATCTTTTGGAGGATACTTAATTGGTGATTCCAAAATAAGTGAGGTAGAACACTTCTTTTGGTGATTGCTAGGGCTGCTTCCTATTCTCTAGCTCGTTCCTCCTATTTATCATACTCCGACTTCAATGTTTCTTCTAATCTAATCCTATTAATTATCCAATTTTTTCGCGTCCTCTTCAAAGTTGATCAAGAATTCCTGGTAACTTGATTCGGCTCGTGCCAAGTCCATCCATTTCTTAACCATGAAAGGGATTTCATGTTTGAGCTTTGCCATTTGGTTGGCTTGTTCATCGCTAAATAGCGAGGGATCTTTATTTAAAGAAGCAATTGCACCACACAATTGTTTTAACTTTCTTGACTTTCTGGTTACTAGGACTAGATACATTTTGGACGGTAGAGTTATAGTTCATCACATGTACTTATAAATTGTTTGCCTTCCGGCCAACCAAAAGGGTGTAGTGAAATGGTAAATATTTCTCCGTCCTTAACTAGATGTCTTGGATTTGAGCCTTGCTGAGTCTTTATCAGAGAGCACTTAACTCCTAATGTAGAACTTTCCAGTGCGGATATAGAATTTAATCGGGATCAGTGCAAGTACTAAATACTGATGGAAACCAAAAAAAAGAAGGAAATATTGACTTCATCATTACATTTTACTGAATCACTATAACCTTTAGAAGATTAATGGATTATGCCCCTTTCAGTCAAATGAAAATATCACCTAAATAGCCTGTTTTACAAATGTATAATCGAATACCTCTCCTTACAAATAGAGTACACGTCCTTCTGTTAAGTAAGTAATGCATGTTCTTTTCCATGCTCATATCCTTAGAAGAAAAAAACAATAGCTTTTTAAGCTGCACTAGTTCTTTGGCTCCTTAGGGTCGTTTGGTACAAAGATGCATAATGCAGGAATTACTAATGCATGAATTAGTAATGTAAGAATTAGTAATGCAAGGTTTAGTAATGCAATGATTAGTTTTTATTAAGTGTTTGGTTCAATGTTTTTCATTTAATCTTATGTTTGATTTAAAATTCTAGATTTTTTTTTTCTTATTATACCCTTGAGTTATTATGAGATTTTATATTTCATTTAATTTGTCAAGTTAAATACTAAAATATATTATTAATTTTGAGGTGTGATATGCCACCATATATATAGAGATCCTTGATAGCACGGTATATTTCTAATTTTTTGTTGATGAAAAATACCTTAAACTTAACATAGATTTAAGGCTGCTTAAATTGTTCAAATACACGAAGCTTATTTTTTTAAGAAAAAATAGTTCAAGTGGTCAATCGACGAACTACATTTAAAAAAACCCCGAAAAAAAATCAATCCAATATAGCAAATCAAACATGAAGAAAAAAATATTAATTAGTGAAATCATCAAATTACATGGAACGAATTCGGAGAATTTAAAAGAATATTTATAAATATTCTCATATAAATAAAAAAAGCATTAAATTACAAAAAAAAAATTAGGAAAAAAGATTTGGGATAGTTTAGTCATTTAGGGGTCTTAGCCAAGGATTGTTAAACCTTGGATTAGTTATCCCTCCCTTTTCTAGGGATAAAATAGGACCTTGTATGAGGTATAACTAATCTATGGATTATTAAACCTTGGATTAGTTATCCCTCCCTTTTCTAGGGATAAAATAAGACCTTGTATGAGGTATAACTAATCCATGGATTATGTTAAATAAAGTAACCAAACAATGTTTTTGTTGGACTAAATTTTAATTCATAGACTATTTCGATTAATACCTCCTACCAAACGGGTCCGTAATGTTAAAAAGATTTAGGCCTGTTATGCACATGAAGTCATGATACACCACAAATGCATCTTCTCCAACCTTGAACTTGGGTCCAACTTTGACCGTCTACTCCTTATGTCCACTACTAAGTGTACATGAAGTCACACACCTGAAATTTTTGTTTGGTGGTAACTACTAAATTTTGCACATATTTATATGGAAATGGTCCGAAATATATTTGAATTTTGATAAAAATTGTTGTAACAATTTCAAATTATGGGCGAATTCTATTATTTCTCTACACTATTTAATAGTGTATTTTAAAAGTATGCCAACTAAATCAATGCATGAATACATATACGATGGGCAGCGTAGGTCACAAAATAATATTTTATGAGCCTATCATTAACTGTCACGTAACAATAAGGTGAAATTTGTTTTGATAATATTCATTTTTTAATAATATTGATTAATTTAGACCCATTTCTTTTTACCTCTTTACCTAATTCTTCTTCTCCATAGCCATTGTTCACTCAAACACAAAATCATCATTGTAGCTCAAAAAGGTAAGCTTTAAGAAGTTATTCTCTTTAATTTTTGATGCTTTGTTTGTCTTGTTTGTTCAATTTTTAATAAGGGCTTCTAATTTCTGATTTTTTAGTTAGGATTAGCCATGGAAGAAATAAAGTTGTAAAATTGAATTTGAATAACATTTGTTTTGACAAGGATGATCCAAAGTTGAATGAGAAAATGCGATGTTTCCATGGGTTGTTGCTCTCTTTGAGACGCTTAATTTATCAGACTTGGGGAAGAGGAAAGGTTGGCAACTGAATACAAATTTCCCTTTTTGACCTTTTTAATTTATCAAATATTCAATTTTTTAAAAAAAAATCAATTAATTAGACTAATTGACCAATTTAGTTAGTTAAATGGCGCATGTGAGACAATGACTTACGATTGACTAGGTAAGTGGTATAGCTGGGCACAAATATACCTTTAAACTATAGTAATAGATATTGTAGGGTAATAGAACCCACCCAAAGTTTGGGATCGTTACACCAATTTCGTCAAAGCTCAAATATATTTTGGACCATTTTCCCAATTTTATTCTCGCATTCTTTTAGAGAAATTGAAGTTTTTAGGTTGTTTTTTCCTGGTAGAAAATTCGGTCTAGACTATTGTATTACTATATAGTAAATATTGAAGAACATCTGCTCCAAAATATAATTAGATATTTTAAATTATTACCTAAAAAGATTATAATTAGATGTAGAAAATGGAGGTTCTAGGCTATATCCATCTCCTGTATTGATGAGTTAGTGTAAAATATGGCCTCCCTTTACATCTTGTTCAGCTCCATCAGATTAAAGCCATCTGCTGTAAGTTTCCACGCTAACTGTATTACCATCATAGCTAGCATTAGTTGTTTGTCATAGTAGTATGTATGAATTATGATGGACATTATAAAAGAGATTTATTTTATGTGCGATCAATATTCATGTCATTAAATATTATAGGAACAACTTAATTGGGCCAAGTGACAAAATGTAACTTATTATATTATGGGAAAATTACTTATATACACACATTTACTTCCCTTAATATTCATTTATCCCTACCTTTTTTAAAAATTTCAAAAATCTCTTAATTTCCCCAATTCATAAAATCTTTCGGATACATAAATATTTCACTCCTATTTTCTGCCTACACCCACGTTTCCCACTCCCCATTTCACTCCATTTTATTCCTAAATTCTCTCCACTTCTTTAGCAGTTACAAATTTTTAAATTCATTTTGATTTTCAGAAGGTGTCTCTCAAGTTTATCAATTAATCTATTTTTGAATTTCAAATCTTTTCTATTTCCAATTAATGATTTCAAATTATTCAAGAGGTAGATTTCTTTTCATCACTTTAATTTTAGATTTCTTTTATTATTATTTTTTAATTTTTTCATCTTAAAAAATAAAAATAAAAATAAAATTACCTCCGCCCCCTGCCCTCATTGAAATCTTATTGAACCTTTGCAATTTTAGTTAATCATCTTGTCGTTGAAATTTTTTTATTTTCTTTTAATGTTTCTACTATTGAAAACATTCGAAAAAAGAAGAAGGAAAAAGTTGGATCTGC
Organism: Solanum verrucosum; assembly: GCF_900185275.1. Classification (NCBI taxonomy): domain Eukaryota; kingdom Viridiplantae; phylum Streptophyta; class Magnoliopsida; order Solanales; family Solanaceae; genus Solanum; species Solanum verrucosum. The sequence continues at coordinate 921,161 of NW_026020299.1, read as the reverse complement.
CATTGCACGACCATCACTATCAAACATACAAATTTTTAATGTATCTCGTTTATTTGGAGTCTTAAATTAGTCTTTGTTAGTGTTATCATTATCTGATACATCACTACTACAATAACCTTTGTTTTATGCAATGTATAATGTTCATATTTAAGGTATTGATACATAACTCTAATGTTGTTGAATCTTTGATTAGTGCTTATCATGTTCAATATAAATGTACTTGATACATAAACTTTCTGTTATTTATCACACACACAAAAAAGATGCTATTTTGGAACAATTACATGTATAATGTATTTTTTATATTTTAAAATATAGTATTTCTCAAACAAAATAAGATACATAAAAAATAATGTATCATACGCTAATTTTTTAGGTATGATACGTAAATTCAAATTTATACTAAATGTATCTGATACATAACAATTACCAAACAATAGTGTATCGATCTCAACTTAAAATCTTATGGGCAACACTTTCTTATTTAATGTATCTAGTAGAAATACAACACTTATCAATTTAAATTGAAAGGATCTTCATGATCTCAAACAAAATAAGTTACATAAATAATAATGTATCATGCACTAATTTTTTAGTTATGATACGTAAATTTGAATTTATACTAAATGTATCTGATACATAACAATTACCAAATAATAATATATCGATCTCAAACCTAAAATCTTGTGGGAAACACTTTTTTATTTAATGTATCTAGTAGAAATACAACACTTCTCAATTTAAATTGAAAGGATCTTCATGATGTATCTTTTCAAAATTTTCGATAATTTTGAATCAAAATTGAAAGAAACTTCAATGAACTAGGAGAGTAATTTTGAAACTCAAAATTTTCAACAATTTTGAATCAAAACGGAAAGGATCTTCAATGAACTAGAGAAGAATTTTGAATCTCAAAATTTTCAACAATCTTGAATCAAAATCGAAAGGATATTCAATGAACTTGAAGATTCACAAAAGAAATCATTAATTTGTCCAACAACAATTTCATCACTTTTGTATCATTCATAACTCACCTCGCTTATCCAAAATTTTGACAAAAGTTTTTATGAAATAGAGAGAACGATGAACAACAAGAAGAAATTTAATTTTTGAATTTTTTGGTTTGTTACACTATAGGATTTTGAATTCTTGACAATAATTTGAAATGGAATAGCGTAATTTATGGGATCTTAATTTGATTTTCAGCTTTTTTCCCCTTAATTAGTGCAACAAATGGATACTATGAGATTTTAATTTGATTTTTCAGCCTTTTTTTCCCTTACTAAGTGCAACAAATTGATACATAATGTATCAACAATAATGTATCCGGATCCTTAATTATGTATCCGAAATGCCTAAAAAATATGGGATTTATGTAATTACAAAAATAATAGATAGAAGGTAATTTAGGTTTTACACTATGATATATATGTAAGTTATACTATTATTATTTGTGGCCCAATTAATGTAAAGCTCATAACCAAATAGATGTCATGGTTATTTGACAGACGTACAAGATTAAGTCTACATTAACTTCTATAAATTGGTCCTCCATCCGCCTATTAGAATTATCTTTTTTTATTTTACACCTTTTTCATTATTGACGGTTGTGGTACGTAAGCTAGGGCAAGGCAGTAGAAAAAAACAGTTTTGTCATTAACAATTCCGCTTTTCTCTGAAATAATTTCTTTCATTTCAGGTATGTTTTTCTGTGATGTCACTCTTTGTAAGATTAGTGTGTTCAAGTTCCTAATCTACATTAAATTTTGCTAACACTCTAGCCGTAAGAGTTGAAAGAAAATGTGCACACTCTAAATTTTTCATATTTATAGACTTCAAAATCAGTTTAACAAGCATGTGTATGATAGCTTTCAATTCGGACGATTGGCCACTTAATTTATGATCGGAGGGATTTCAACCATTAACAAAATACCTAATCACATATGGTGTTAAAATCAAGAAAGGCAATTAATAATTAAAAATTTAAGTGAGAGACGTTACCCTAAATAATACGGGTAGTATCTCATTTTCTAATGAAGTAAATACACATTCATTTAGGAGCCTTTTTTGGATTTGCTTATCTTGTTGGTTTTTCAGTCAAATAAATTTTAAGCATTTTTGTAATGTTAGGGTAAAATTAACAGAAAACTTGATTTTGATCCAAAAAGACAAAAATAAGCCAAAAGTCATAAGTTATAATTCCTAGCTTATGACTTTTGGCTTATAAGCCAAAACTATAAGTCCATTCAAACAGACTCTTAGTCCTTATCTCTTGCCGTAAATACACAAGCATAATAACTAGCAAGTGTTATAAAATAAATAAAAATAATTAACTAAACTAAATAAGAAGAAAGAAGGAGAAGAAATAATCGTATATTGCTCATTGATATAAGGAATTGAGAGAGGGAGAACCTTGTCATTATTTTCACTATAATATGGTCATTTTATAGGCCTAGGAAACGACTTGCTTGGGCAAGAGACAGAGCTACAGTAAGTGGTGCTACTTGGGCACCAAGTTTGGCAATAACTTGGAAATAAGGGTGGGTCCCATTAAAGAGTCACATGGACATTAATTTCATTTTTTACAACACTCTCCCTTGAATGTTCATGTAAAAGAAAATTTATATATAAAAAAGTAACTATAATATGTAGTTATTCTTAATACACATTGCTTGTTGCTTCATAAACTGCTTGAAGGAAGCTACTTGTAAGTTGATTGTATGAACCTACTTGTAGAGCTACTTGTAAGTTGCTTATAGGAACCTGGTTGTGGAGCTTCTTATAAATTGATTATAGGAATCTGCTTGAGGAGCTGCTTATAGGTACCTGTTTGCGGAGCTGCTTGTAATTGTCTTCTTGATTTTAGTTCATCCAGAAAATTATGTAATGAGCATCCACAATATGATGTGTTTGTTACTCATTGGAGTTCATCAATAGATAATGTGTCTCCTTAAAACCTTACTAGGAAAAACCCTGTGGAAAAAAATTCTAGTGAAGAAAAAAGAGTACATATATCTAGTAATACGCATTGAGAACTGCCTTATAAAAAACCTTACCAGGAAAACCCAGTAGGACAAAACCTTGGTTAAGGAAAAAAGAGTGCAACGCGTATTATACTCCCCCTGATTAAAACATCATTTAATCCTTGTAAATAATCCCTTCCAATCTTATTATTCTTTCCAAATATTAGTATTATTTGTGTATTTATCACCAAATCACGTTCATGAAGATGTTGCATTCTTGAGCTTATCATGATATATCATTTTCTTGTCCCTTGAATATGTTGAGTTCAGCCAATACATCCTTGACAATCACTTAGTTTGTGACCTCGTCGGTGTAGATAAATTGCTTATTCAACTTGTTTCTAGCAATAGCCAAGTGACAGAGACTTTCATAATAATAGAATTGATTGTTTTGTAAAATAATATGATATGAAAGTATTTTCACATGAAAACAAATATCTTGAGATGAAACTTCACAATTTCCTGCAATTTCATAATCAATAAACCTTGACATGATTAATCAAAATAAATAATTTGTATCGATATTTGATTCACTCTAATATTTTCACTGATAAGAGTGATGTTATATTTTGCATGCATATTAATAAAATTATTATATCATGAATAATGATAGCATGATATCTAAGTGCACCAATTGCATCATGACCTGGTACTTTCTAACCATTTTAATGAGATCAAAATTGATCTTTATGTTAAGCGATCTCACAACCATTGAGGTACTATTCAATGGAATCGCTTCAAAATCTTTTAAATCCTTCATGGATTTACATATAACATTTACTGTCTAGACATGATAATCATTCATTATACGTATTCAAGTTTTTCATATATTGTCAGACTAAAAAAATTTCATTGCATCCACCATAGGAGAACACATCTCCATATAACAATGTCAAGATTTTTGCGAAAAACCTTTATCCCAAGGCGAAAGCTGTACTTTATATTTTATGATTTCACTTGTCGCAAAATAATTTATTTGTACCCTCATTGACATTATATCATGGTATATGGACCTTAAGTCCAGAATGTCACCTTTTTTAAGTGAAACAAAATATACTTGAATTGCATATTTTATTGGCCAATTATTGATCTGTTTATACCATATGACAAATTTAAAAAGATCCTCGATGCTATTTATAATTTTGAGCGCTATATTATATTAAAGATATCATCAATGGTTATTTGATATAGATTCTAATATGACATAACTTGCCGAGCTCTCTTTATTTTTCATAATTTTCAGGTACCTGAACCTTTGTCAAGGTTTTATAAAGTGTTATGTCTTGGTGCTATTTCTAAAGTACTTGCCTCATTATTGTGACCATCTTAATCATTTGCTCCTCTTTTTTTTCAAGACGTTTCATCTTTCGAATCGATTTATCTATCACGTTTTCGGTGAGCCATAAATTATGTCCTTCAAGGACCTTTCATTGAAGCATTTATAACTGGATTATAACATATGGTCAGTGAATATGTCTGACAATTGACTTAACTTATATCTTCAACGAGGATCATATCAATGATATTGCATTATGTATAACTTATTTTTCAATTGCTTATCATCTCCCCCTAATGTTAGAGAATCTAACATTCACCCAACCTTATTTGGAAACTCATCTTTGTGCATTGTGTGGTGGTGGAGCAATTGAATAGTATATTGCACATTTAAATTTTATAGATGAGAATTATTTGGTTCCTGACCCTGAACCAATTGTGATAGGGAAACTTGTTGGCTTGATACGTACAAGTGTTGCTACATTTTAAATAACACATCTAATACCAATTTTTGGGAGTTTTGTTATCTTAACCAATGGTTTGCTATTATTGGAGGCATATAATTTCTGCATAAACCACTTGGTATAAACCAACATCATCAATATAATTTTATAATTTGAAATGTGCTCTTGATTTAACAATTCCAGCAAACAACCTTGCAAAGATCAAATTGCAAGTTGATAATAAAGCACATGTGATCATAACATAGATGCATCTATTAAAATCATATAATAGTAGATGGTCCACATGATGGTGAACGGGCACATATTCACCTTTTTATACATTTCAAAATTTCAAGAGATACAATCTCAACCTTAGCTGGTACAATGATAATTTTATCGTGAGAACAAACAACACACGAAAATTCTTGATAATTTTATTATTTCTTCAATATTAATAACCACATAAATTCTCATTTATTTCCGTATCATATTTGAATCGGGATGGTCGTCAACCGACGGTCATGCCAACTAATATTTATTTCAATTAACTTCTAGTTTATTTCGCATGTGATTCTACCATCATGCTCATATTTAGTTACCACAAACAACATAAAAACATGAGTGATCTTTCACGTAAACATTTATAACCCACTTTGATTATATTAATATGAATATCTTAATCATTCCATATTTTATAGTCTCAATATAATTTTTTTTGACTATTTCTTTAAAACTTAAAGAGTTTCTTTCGAGACTTATTACAATTTCAATATCATGAGCAATTTTATTTATTTGGGTAGTAGCACAATAGTACACCAAAGTTCACAATTAACATTGGATACCACCACATATTTCACAACATTGTTTATGTGGTGAAGATATCTTTGAAGGAGAAATTTATATCATTATTGTCATGGTCAAAATCATTATAAGCAAAACTTGTTTTTTTTTTTGTGGCCAAAAATTATTTTCCTTTGCCCTCTTGGTAGTTCATAATACAACATATCATAATATTTGTAATGTACTAAACGTACTTGACCAATGACCATTTATACCAAAATAAAATTTCTTTATTTCTCTCTAACCTCCCATAGGGGTGAGTTGTGGTATTTATAAAATCATACATGAGTATGTCCTTATTTATAACTTCCATCATCTCTTGACACATTCACTTTCAAGAATGGTCTACCTTCTATGATACTCATCACAAGTCATTCTCTTCAAGGAATTGACTATAATCATATATACATGCTTCATAATTATTATTATATTTTCATTAGAAGTTCATTGTCATGCTTTGAAATTTATCATATTCATATGGCATACACATACCTCGACATCACTTTTAAAAGTCAAGTGTGTCATCACTTTCTCTTCTTTTTCTTTGATGGAGGATTTATGAACTTATCAAATTATTAGGTCTCACAACAAACATGTGTCTAATGAACTTTTATATCATTTTGATGACAAAAATTACCTTCACATTTTGAAGGATTATTTGGAGAACCTGTAGTGTTCTTCATTTTTACCATAATGATGAGTATTATTATTGTCTCTTGTAACACCACATACATTTATACAACACAATAGTGATTTTGTCATCTTTTAGACTTATCATGTATGGCTATCACATTCATTTTAGAGAATGAAGCAAAATCACGTGTTTTATAAGTTTTCATCAAAATCATTATATCATCAATATATTGCATTGAGATTTGAATGGAACGTCTGGCCATATTTAGTGGGACTCAAACCCAACATCTTATTCATAAGATGGCGTGTTAGGCCATAATTCGATGAGACTTGAACCCAATATTACATTATCATAGTGCATCCAAATTTAGACCCGATGTCTTATCTTTTTAGTGCGATGAGACTTGAATCTATCATCATATTTTCAATCAATGGTATAATAGGATAAAGTATAATAAAGTTTACCCTCGTGCCTTTAAAAATATCATTTATGATTATACGATAAATGAACTAAATTTTAACAAGAAATGAAGTATACTAATTTTTGTAGCAGAACAATTCTTGTAACCTGGATTACAATTCAAGTAGACCATAAAATTATGTCATGAAGTCTCTCCAAAAAAAATAAAAAATCATATTGCTCTTCGGGAGCAATTTTGGGGGGTGATATAAATATATTTCTCTACTACATAGTTTTCTTAGGAATTATGGTAAACCATAAGTACAAGAATACCTTAAGTATTCAAACTTTATTTATTACCATCAAATTAAAATAAAATTATCATTTCATAATCATTCATAAATATAATCAAATTTAATATCCTTAAAATCAAACTTGAAAAGATAAATCATTTTCCTTTTGTGATCTATTGTTCACTCTGTTTTTTTTAAGAATATCTTTTGATGTTTAATATTTAAATTCACAACAGTGCAAGATAGATTTTACACTCTGAAAATATAGCAACTAAAATAGCATCATCCATATAAACTAAGAAGTTTTGATAAAATTATAATATAGCAATTAATAGTGGTGTGTTATGTCATAAGCTATCAAATGTTTTTATATGCTTTTGAAAAAAACACCTGATATATCTTTAGGATAAGCATATGCTCTGATTTTTTTTCTTATAAGTTGTATGCAGTTTACTCACATATTCCACAATAAATAATGAAATTTGTTAACATTAACAGGCCTTTATAAAATAAATAAAAGTAATTAACTAAACTAAATAAGAAGAAAGAATCGTATGTTGCTCATTGATATAAGGAATTGAGAGGGAGAACCTTGTCATTATTTTCACTATAATATAGTCATTTTATAGGCCTAGGAAATAACTTGCTTGGGCAAGAAAGAGAGCAACAGTAAGTGGTGCTACTTGGACACCAAGTTTGGCAATATCTTGAAAATAGGGGTGGGTCCATTAAAGAGCCACATGGATATTCATTCCATTTTTTACAACAGTAAGAGAATAAACTTGATTTGCTTGTTTACTGTATTAAATTTCTTAAACTTGTGAAATCATAATGCATTTTGTTTCTACAAGTTTGTAACTTTTTCTTAGATATCTCAAAGTTAAAAGCAACATCTAGGATTCAACTTGTTAATGAGAAGGTACTAAATCCATAGTTTTAGAAGTACAATGTGTTCAATATTAAGAACTTTAAAGTTAAACTCATTTTACTTAAATCATGAATATGCCTCAGGAGATAATACAAGATTAACTGTAACTAAAAACGCCTGAAATAAAAACTTCAAGATCAGTATAAGATAAAGTAGAAAAGATAAGCAAATAAATTAAACTTAGAGAAATAGGGAAAGAGCAAGATGGTCGAGACCAATCTATGAAGGCTTAGAGAAATAGAAAAATTTAAGGGAGCACTAGGAATCTGTGACATAAAAAGTAGCATCGATTTATTAGCGCTATTGCAGGCGATGTACTTTGTCAATCTTTCATCTTTTTGGAGGAAGGTAATTTTGTCTAAATATGTTGTGAGGTTAGGAGCTCAATTATAAACTTCATTGTATAGTCTAATTAGGTTGTTAGAATCTGGTTGTTATAAGATTTTTGCAAATGTATATTCTTAAAAGCAATTTTTTTCAATGAGACCTTTCTAAAGTGGAAGGTTGAGATGCCATGATGTTTCAAGCTCTTATTTACCTACCATTTTTATACTTCTCTTCTAATGTGCAGTTTTTATATCTCCTACAATTATGTTTGATTGAAATTATATTATTTAATTATGGGAAAAGGACCTGGTTATACCTCTCAACTTTGCCATTTGGAGCTGATATGTCCCTCGTTATGAAAGTGGTTCATATATACCCTTACCGTTATACAAGCGGCTCACATATACCCTTACCGTTACAACATGAGCTCACATATACCCTTCATTTAACGGAAGTGAAAAAATTAGTTTTAAATTTATATCTTTGACTTGAATTTTTTAAACGGAGAATAGCCGAAAATGCCCCTCAAGTATTTGAATTGATACAAAATTACCCTCCATCCACCTATCAATTCTAAAATACCCCTGACGTCCACATTTCGGCTCAAAAATACCCTTATGTCTAAGAGATCATACTCATTAGGTGGATGGAGGGTAATATTGTACCAAATCTCATAGTTTAAGGGCATTTTAGGCCCTTTTCCGTTGAAATAATTTGAAATTACTTAATATATAAGCTCACATGATTGACTTGATTTTGAATTTCATAGTAAATTTAAAATTATAAAAAGGTTAGGCATCTACTCTCTACTCCTCCCTCCCCGACCCTTCACTTCCTATCTCTTCATTTTTTTTTTCTAGTTGGATCTTGTCCACCATTTCCCCCCCCCCCCCTAATTTATGACAAAAGAGAGAAAAAACGGAGGAAAATAAAGATGCATTCATATATAAATAATTAGTTCAATAAAAGATGACTCAATTCAGCAAATATGTACAAATATTACATTTTTCTTTTATGTGTACCCAAAATTAAAAATAAAATAATAAAAATAATCATCTCTCTTATCCCCACCCTCATCCCATCGTGACAATAATACTAATTAAAAGAAAATAAATATGTGAGTTCATTTCAAGTTTGAGTCCCAGATATCCTATTAAGAACAAGAGATTACAAAAAGGAATAAAAGAGAAAATGAACACGACATTTGGATAATTGAGAGAAAATTTTATATCAATGAAAATAATATTTTTTTTAGATGGACAACCAGTCGGGGTAAGTATGAATTTTAGTAGGATTCCCATTTATGAGTTGGGTTACGTTATAATAAATTGGGGTCGATTTAAAATAGGCCAATAGGAAGATATCATGAAATTAATTATTTTTTCAATAATTTTTTCAAGTGTATCGGGTCAAAATATGAATCATAAGTGGTTTTATAGAAAATTGATGAGTCCTCAATTTGGACTCATTTAGGGCTTTATTTTGATAGATTTAGTGTCCTCAAATGCATATTTTGTCTCAATAATTGATGTAAATCCTTAAGTTTCAGGTATTTGAATTGAGAGACAAAACATGGACACTATCAAGAAAAAAAGGAACAAGGCGGCTTAAAGAACGAAGAAATGAAGGCTTGAGGATCGCCTAATGCATTAGGTGAGTCGCCGAATGGCCTTCACCTCACCCAAAGTTCCAGTGTGCTGAGCTCTGAAGGAAAAGATCAAGTTGGCGATGAAAGGGAGCAGTCGGCGTGTCCCCGAACAGTTCCACGAAGCAACACCATATCACCTAATGATTCAAAAAGTGAAGATGCTGAAGGAAAAAGCTGAAAGGCGATGAACCAGACCAAAGAGTGAATCGCCGAGTGCATCGGCAATCCCGACTAATTGCGCCGAGTGGGCCTTCACAGCATAATTTTTTAAAAACTATAAATACCCATTTAAATATGTAGCTTAGTATCAAATGGTAGCAAATTATTACTGATTTTTTAGAATATTTCAGTTTGAGTTCTTAGAATTTTTGGAGACATTGTTCTTGAGCTTTGAAGATTTGAAGGTTTACAATTCCAAGAAATTGGAAGTGGGTCTTGAAGAATCTTCATCCTTGACGTGTTTAAAGACATTTTCTATCGTACACATTTGATGAAAACACTTTTTGGTATCGATTTCTATCTTTTTTTCATGTCTAGCTAAAACTCCAATTCTTGGGGTGTGATTATATGAATATGGGTTAAATTTACTGTTGGGTATTGCTCATTGTTAGTCTATTTGTTGTTTAAATGTGATTTCGTTTAATAGTTATGTTTGAACTTAATGGGATTGTAGTTGCAAATACGATTTAATCTTAGTATTTTTGGCTTGCTCGAGAGATAGGTTTTAAAACCAAAACTACTAAATCGATAGCCTGTGGTTATTGGGTCGTCGTGGGTTCAGCTCGAGAGAGTGAATCTTAGACCTTCTCCCACACATTCAGCTCGAGAGAGTGAATGTGCTAAGGCGAAGGCTGTGCTTAATTGCTGCAACTCGGTGTTCGAGAGAAACCAAGTTGATTCGGGGTAAGTTGTTCGAGAGAAAATTTACCCCCACTAAAGTCTTGCTTAGTTACAAATGTTCAGCAATTTACTATCAATAACATTTACCGGTGATTTATTTTATCCCATATTCCTATCACATCCCAAGAATCCCGTCTCCCTATCTTGCATCTTTATATTTTTGCTATTTTTGGTTTATTAGTTGAATACAAACCCCCCATTGATAATTGACATTCGTGTCACTTTTTGATTGAATATGTTTGTTTTCGTTAATGTTTATAGTTATGATTGATTAGAACATAATTTTACTTTTCTATTTAATTCTCGATTACTAACTGCTCCCTTGGGACTCGACCCCAACCCATTCGGTTGGGTTATATTACTACACGTGATCGTTGACACTTGAATTGGAAGTGTGTCTTTGATTACGTCAAACATCAAAATGGCGCCGCTACCGGGGAGTGGTGTTAATGGAGAATTTTTAGTTAAGTCGAATTTAGTTCTTGTTAGTTGTAGTTCTACTTACTTAATTTTTAGCTTTGTTTTACTTGTTTGTGTTGAAAACATGAAGAATGAGCGTGAACGGCAGCAAAGTAGGCCATCAAGACGACAAATCAGAAATCTCAACGATGTCAACAAGCCTCATGCTAATGACTCCCATCTCATGGGAGGTATTGGTGCCATTCGCTTACCTCCAGCCGAAGGGAATGCGGTGTTCCACATCACCAGTACTATGTTGCAACTCTTGCAACTAAAAAGGCTTTTTCAGTGGTTTGGCTCATGAGGATCACCATGAGCACATTAGAAACTTCGTGGATGTATGCGGACCATTCTCATTCAAGAATATCTTCCAAGAATCGGTTCGGTTGAGGTTGTTCCTGCTCTCGTTGATGGGTGAGGCGTGCAAGTGGCTGGCTGAATTGCCACGTGAATCAATCACTTCGAGGGAGGAGTTGGTCACCGCATTTCAAGTGCGATTTTCCTTCCCTCGAAGATGATGACTCTTCGGGATAACATTCAGAGTTTCAAGCGCTTAGAAGGCGAGCCTATCCATGAAACTTAGCTGCGATTCAAAAAGTTGGTGCTTCAATGCCCAACCCATGGCTTGCCTGATAGCATGTTGCTATAGTATTTTTATTGAAGTCTGAATTCGGTAAATAAGGGCATTGCTGACCAAATCTCTCTGGGAGGTTTGATGCAACAACTTTATGTGATAGCTGCTCAGCTCTTGGATGGCATGACTACCATAAACAGGGTGTGGTATACTCATGAAGACCAGGTCTCCCCTCTCACATTCAAGTAAACTAAGGAACAAATGGAGAAGGACCAAGAGAGGGACCAAAACATGGCCAAGATCATGACATAACTTGATATTTTGTCTAAAAATGTCATGGGAGTTGGTGCTCGAAGTGTTAATGTTGTGGGTGTCGGGTGTGCTAACCCAGATGAGTCCAAGTTTGAAGCTTTGTATAATGAAGAGGTAAATTTCCTAGCTAACCAAGGCAGTGGCTATCATTCAAACTACCCGAGGCAGGGTGGTAACCAAGGTTGGGCTAGAGATGAAGGTTGGAAAGATCCAGATCGTGAATTGAGGGACCGTAACCCGAATTGGAAGGATGGGGAGAAGGATATATATGTGCCTCCCTACGAGCGCCAAAAGCCAAAAGATTCAGAAGGTGGTCGGTCTGAGGATATACTCTCTCGTATCCTCAACAAAGTTGTAGGGTCAGACAAGATTTTAAAGGAAATGAAAGAAGAAGTGTCTACCCTTAGCTAGACCGTCACCTTCTATTCAGTGTCGATTAAGCAGTTGGAGACCCAAATGGGTCATATATCGTTTCATCTCAACCCGAAACAATAGGGGGATTTGCCTAGTGATACTAAGGATAACCCCAAGAATGAGGTTTGAAAGTGGACTTGCGTCGTGCCGCGACGTTAACTAAGGCACTGCTTGGGAGGCAACCCAAGATCCCTTTTTGCTTTATTTTGTTTCGATAAAATAATGGTGTGCTGATTGTGTAGGTGGAAGTGTGGAAAGTGTTTGAAAAGTGCAGATTGGCGAGTATCAGGTCCATTCAGCGAATCGTCGAAGAGGTCGGCGACCTCGACCCAAACTGCCGTCAGACTCAAGATAATTTTACATTGGAGTTTGTAAAACTCGGTGAGCTCAGGAAATTATTGGCGAATCGCCGACCATGTCAGCGATCCCAACGAAGGCCGCTGTTTGGACTCCCACAATAACTGGAGGTCTTGTAATGTTCGGCGGGGTGAATGACTACTCAGCGTGTCGCCGAGTGGCTCGACGAGCACGACTAATGTCGCCAAATGGGCATGAATTGGACGATTTTTCAGGCCAGAGATCTAAAAGTCTCAAATTCATTCACTTTCCCTCACTTTTTATCTTCCCAAACTCACACCCGCACTCTAGTTTCTACATTTCTTGAATTTTTAGAGTATTTTAGTCGTTGATTGGTGCTCGAATTGTGGATTACTTTACCGCCTAGCATTTTAATCTTCATTAATCGGTATCAAAGATTGGTTTTTCCGAACCCCGAGATTATTTTATCAAAATTGTACTCATTTGCAATAATCATATCGTGTTGTCGTGTGCTGGGCCTCTTTGATAGAATTAGTAGGTTTGAATGCCTGATTAAATTTGATAATCTTGCCCATAATGTTTTGATTGTCGAAATCCCGTAGGCTTATGCTTAAAATGAAGTAAATTTCATGGGTATTATGCTTGGGTGTTATGGGTCTAAGCTTAATTTAACTAGTGCATGCTTTGATGTTGTTTTCAGGTGTTGCGGGGTTGAATTCGAGAAGTTGGGTTGAAAATAGGCATGTTGTGCCGTTTGGCGAGTTGGGTCAAGCTCGCCGAACCACTCAACGGTTTGCCTAATGTCCCCTTCTCGCCTTTAATTTCATGCTAAATATGTTGTTGAAGTCTGTAACTTTCGGTGAGAAGCCTGAGGTCGCCTAAGGAACTCGGCGACTCGCCGAAAGTCTTCTTGATCGCCCTTTGTCTGCACCCTTGAACCCTTCTTACACTATAAATTTCGGCGGGCTAACCAGTTCGCCGAAGCAATTCGGTGACCCGCCAATTGTTTCGGCGAGTCTCTCTACGCCTAATTTTCTGTGTGTTCGTTTGGATATTTCCTAACTTCTCCTCGAGGTTTTGCAGACATGACTAGATCAAAAGCAACTGAAAGAATAATACCAGTCCAAAAGAAGGCTAAGGGGATTACGATAAATGAAGATACAACTACATCCAAAGGCAAAGCCACGAAACTTCTCGCAGCGGGTGGGAAAGGCAAGGGCAAGGGCAAGAGGTCTACTTATAACATGAAGACCACTATCAGTTACCCTAATGTTCCTTCATGGGCCCGGGGATTCTGTGCAGCTGTGCATGTCTTTCTAGAGGACTCGTACGTGACAACCCCTAGTGGATCTGGCACTGCCGTTCCTCCTGAGGTGATCCCGAACACTGATGCTCAGACTCAGAGTGATGCATCAGGCACTGATGTCCAAACGGATGGAGAGACTGTGTAGACATGACCCTCTATTTACCTCCAACTCTGCCTTACTTTATTTCGACTTGTGGATGTTTTTATTTGCATTTGAGGACAAATGTTTTTATTTGTGGTGGGGTGAGGCCCATCTTTTGTTTTTGTGACTCCGTTTTGTTTAGATATTTGTACTTTGAGCTAAACTCGTGTTATACACTGCTTTTTGTGGAAAGTTTGAGCTTGTGGCTCCTAGTGCTTTAATTGTAAATGATTTTTGACCCTTCGAATTTTTTGCCACCTCTTGTATGTACTTGAATGTGGCTGTTCTTTGGCTAATTTGAGTCTCGGTTTCGATCAATATCGATGACTTGAATAGTGCTCATAATCGAACGAACATGAATGTGCGGCTGCGATGAGACCAAATGAAGTTACATAGACAATATGTGAACTTTTTGCATCTCATTGTGATTAGCCAAGTATCAAATCGATTGTCTTGTGATGATCGTTGCACACTAGCAAAAGTGTGGAGTCTTGTTTGACTTTGGTGTCAATGCCATGTGTCATGAGCTTACCATGAACCATGAATGGTGACACCTAGAATTTGCCCCGTTGGTCCGATTGACGAAGTGATGTGATCTCATGATATGATCTTAGGCAACTTTGAAGAGTGAGCCAATTTGACATTATACCTCTTTTGTGGCCTCTTTTGAGCACTCTCTGAGCCTTACCCTTCTTTGGAAGAGACTTAATGAAAACACGACCTTTCTTCATCCACTACCTATAATCCTCATGAATTGTGGTTGATTGAATAGCCAACTTAGGCCAAAAGCCTAAGTTGGAGGTGTGGTGAAAAAGGAAAGGCAAGTCAAGAAGTGCAAAGAAGTCCCTTATGCCCATGTTTTGAAAAAAATTGAACCCCTCCATATAAAAAAAAGATTGAAAAAGAAAAAGAAAGAAAAAGTTGTGGAGTTCCCAATGACTCATGGAAGATGAATAAGAGGTGACTTTTGAGCTTGAATGAAATTGATAAAGAGAAGGAACGAAGGTGTTGTCACATCACATTTCATGAGGATTTTTAGCCTATAAGCCTAAATGACCATATCATTACACTCAGCCCCGTTACAAGCCTTGAAAAGACCTTTGTGATCTTGAGTGAGCTGGAGCAATTGTCAATTGAAAAATAAGGGTAAGCCTATGGGTGAAAGCATGCATTGTGTTCATCTTTTTGAGTGTGAGTGTTGATCTTGATTCCAAAACTTTAAATGATTGAACCGTTGTGTGTGAATATGGAATCATTCTTTCTGTGAGGGCATTTGAACACTTTAGTTGAGCTTGAATTTGCATTTGAAACAAGTATTACGAATTTGAGAATCTTTGATAATGGTGTGTCACAATTTGATTCTTTGAGTAAGTTGAGTTTTGTGTGTACATTAATGATTGAGTCTTGTGTAGCACTGTTTGAGACATCCTTTTTGAACTGCTGAACTTGAGTTTTACTTGAGGACAAGCAAAAATTTAAGTTGGGGGTGTTGATGAGTCCTCAATTTAGACTCATTTAGGGCTTTATTTTGATAGATTTAGTGTCCTCGAATGCATATTTTGTCTCAATAATTGATATAAATCCTTAAGTTTCAGGTATTTGAGTTGAGAGACAAAACATGGACGCTATCAAGCAAAAAAGGAACAAGGCGGTGGAAAGAACGAAGAAATGAAGGCCTGAGGATCGCCTAATGCATTAGGCAAGTCGCCGAATGGCCTTCACCTAGCCCAAAGTTCCAATGTGCTGAGCTCCGAAGGAAAAGATCAAGTTGGCGATGAAAGGGAGCAGTCGGCGCGTCGCCGAACAGTTCTGCGTAGCAACACCATATCGCCCAATGATTCAAAACGTGAAGATGCTGAAGGCAAAAGCTGAAAGGCGATGAACCAGACCAAAGGGCGGATCGTCGAGTGTATCGGTGATCCCGACTAACTACACCGAGTGATCCTTCGCAACACAGATTTTCAAAAACTATAAATAACCATTTAAATCTGTAGCTTAGTATCAAGTGGTAGCAAATTATTACTGATTTTTTATAATATTTTAGTTTGAGTTCTTAGAGTATTTGGAGACATTGTTCTTGAGCTTTGAAGATTTGGAGGTTTACAATTCCAAGAAATTGGAAGTGGGTCTTGAAGAATCTTCATCCTTGACGTGTTTAAAGACATTTTCTATCGTACCCATTTGATGGAAACACTTTTTGGTATCTATTTCTATCTCTTTTTCATGTCTAGCTAAAACCCCAATTCTTGGGGTGTGATTATGTGAATATGGGTTAAATTTACTATTGGGTATTGCTCATTGTTAGTCTATTTGCTGTTTAAATGTGATTTCGTTTAGTAGTTGTGTTTGAACTTAATCAGATTGTAGTTGCAAATACTATTTCATCTTAGTATTTTTGGCTTGCTCGAGAGAGAGGTTTTAAAACCAAAACTACTAAATCGATAGCCTGTGGTTATTGGGTCGTCGTGGGTTCAGCTCGAGAGAGTGAATCCTAGACCTTCTCCCACACATTCAGCTCGAGAGAGTGAATGGGCTAAAGCGAAGGTTGTGCTTAATTGCTGCAACTCGGTGCTCGAGAGAAACCGAGTTGATTCAGGGTAAGTTGTTCTAGAAAAAAATTACCCCCAGTAAAGTCTAGCTTAGTTACAAATGTTCAGCAATTTACTATCAATAACATTTACTCGGTGGTTTATTTTATCCCATATTCCTATCACATCCCAAGAATCCCGTCTCCCCATCTTGCATCTTTATATTTTTGCTAGTTTTTGTTTATTAGTTGAATACAAACCCCCTATTGATAATTGACATTCGTGTCACTTTTTGATTGAATATGTTTGTTTTCGTTAATGTTTATAGCTATGATTGATTAGAACATAATTTTACTTTTCTATTCAATTCTCGATCATTAACCGTTCCCTTGGGACTCGACCCCAACCCATTTGGTTGGGTTATATTTCTACATGCGATCGTTGACACTTGAATTGGAAGTTGTGTCTTTGATTACGTCAAATATAAAAAATTAGAATGTTTAAAAATATTATTTTTATTATTTATTTGAGAAGGATTTAAATTTGGACTGATCACATTAAGCAATATAATCAATAAATATTTAATAATTTTACTTTAAGGGAGCTATTAAAAATAAGGGCAAATATGAGTCAAAGGATTAACTTCAAGGGTATTTTTGAGCCGAAAGACATCAGGGGTATTTATGGGCTGATAGGTGGATGAAGGGTAATTTTGTACCAATTCAAATATTTGAGGGACATTTTAGACCCTTCTCCGTTTTTAAAAAAAATCATTAAGGGATATATATGATTCTTATAGCAAAGTTCAATGTATATTTTAATTTTTTTCGTACATAAATTATTGTTGACTTCTTTGATTATCATTATTTGAGTTTCTTTTTCTTATTTTATTTTTTTCTTTCATTCCTTAGTGTAAAGAACAAAAAACTAAACTACTTTTTTGTGGCTATGTTATAATGTAAAACTATTTTTTTTTGTCTATATTGTAATTTAATTTTTGACCATCAAAATATAAATCTATATTAGTCATTGAAAAAAAAAAGTAAAAAAAAAGTTTCAAAAAAAAGGTTTGAGGAGGATTAAATATGCCCATATGGGATTATATAATAAAACTAAAATTATTTTTTCTATTTCCGTTAGAGGAAAATAGTATATGTGAGCCATTTGTATATAAGTAGGGGTATATATGAGTCACTTTCATAACGAGGGGTATATCAGCTCTAAGTGACAAAGTTGAGGGTATATCAGAACCTCTATGATTGTAGGTTTTTTATTTGTATAATAAAATGACCTTTGTCATTTTATGGCAAAGACTTGAGTGGTGATTAAAAAATAAGTGAGGTAGAAGACTTATTTTTGTGATTGTTAGGATTGCTTCAAATTCTCTAGCTTGATCCTTCTTTTTATCATACTTTGACTTCAATGTTTCTTTTAATCTAATTCAATTATGCAATTTTTTCCTGTCCTCTTCGAAGTTGGTTGAGAATTCATGGTAACTTGGTTCGTCTCGTGCCAAGTCCCTCCATTTCTTAACCATAAAAGGGAATTCATATTTGAGTAAGGGAAAATAGACAAATATACTCACTAACTATCGCATATCCTTCGTCATACTTTAGGGATATTAGTGTCCCTGGCATAAAAAAAAAATAGAGCATATATGCCCTTTACTCTAACGGATGACTAAATAGGGACACGTGGCGCAATCTTCTCCGTCGATCCGATATTTAATAAATGTCGGATCGGTGGATAAGATTATGACACGTGTATGTCCATTAGTATAAAGGGTATATATGCTCTAAACTTTGGACGACAGGGGCACCAATGTCCCAAAAATATAACGGAGGATATCTGCATACGTTCAAGGTATATTTATCCCTTTTTCCTTTGAGTTTTGCCAATTGGTTGGCTTGTTCATCACTACACAACGAGGGATTTTCAGTAAAAGCAGCAATTGCATCACACATTTCTTTTTCATTCATCAGGTCAACAGCCAATGCCTCCAAAGGTAGTCTGACCCGACTATCTTTGGAGGCATAGACTCTTGACCCGACCAATGAAAAAAAATAATATGTGGTGCAATTGCTCCTTTAAATGTAAATCCTTTGTTGTTTAGCGATGAACAAGCCAATCAATTGGCAAAACTCCAGTATGAATTCCTTTTCATGGTTAAGAAATGGAGGGACTTGGCATGATCCAGGTCAAGTTACTAGGAATTCTTAACCAGCTTCGAAGATGACAAGAAAAAACTGGATAATAGCATTAGATTAGAAGAAACGTTGAAGTTGAAGTACGATAAAAAGGAGGAAAAAACTAGAGAATTGAAAGTTGTTCTTCAAGCTATAAATACTAGACAGAAAGAAATCCTAGATAAATGAGAAGAAGCATCTCAAAAAGCCCAAGAACTAATGTTGTTAGCTCAAGAGAAAGTTTGATAAAGCACTAGCAATGAATTTGTAACAACAAAGATGCAGATGGATGACTAGAGAAAATAATTGGTCCAACTTCTCCATTGAGCTAAATGGAGTCCAACATGTACCCAAGCTGGGAAGGCGCTCTATAGTCTATACCCTTCTAGGGTAAGAGACACTATTTGACGTTGATCCACTAAGCTGGTATCCAAAGAGGGACTAAAGAGTCAGTCTAAGTTTGATGGCTGTCCTTTAAAACCTACGGTGGTACGTAGTTCTGAGACTTATGAATTGCTACTAAAGGTTTCAGTCCTAAACTAATGGGTGATCCTTCATCGCTAGGTCCGTTCGGTACTAAGTAATAATCCTAATGGAATTTATGTTGATTAACTTAATAATACTGAAAATCTTATAATACTGATAATCTGTGATGATATTGATAATCCAAATAGCTCATGAATTTTGAAATCTGATAATAAAATAATTTACACTTTATCAAAAAGCATGTTACGCATATGAATTGAAAATTTGAGTATAAAGTACATAAAAACTTCTATATTCTGACAAAAACATGCAATTTAAAAGACACAACGCGTTCTGAGGGTTCATGAAAATACAGTTAAGTAAATCTACTAAATTTATGGAAAAACATGTATATATAGACTGATAATGAAGAGAAACTTAAATACATTAAAATCCATGCCGATCATAAAAATTCTAGATTTCTATAGAATCTCTCTCTCTCTCTCTATATATATATATATACTAGTGCACGTGATTACCAATTTAGAAAATGTATGTTATAGTAAATAGTATCACTTATTTAAGTGGAGATTTGAATAATTAACTTTGCACAAAATAATATTGCAGATTTTTTTTTTTGAATGTTCAATGTGGATAGTCATATATATGTGTTATTCACGCGAACCTATGAATATAGTCAATGAAAAATTTCATTAGTTAAATGCAATAATATATATTTTTATTTCAATTTGAAGAGGTTCAATCATGTAATTTGTCGTATCTCGCTAATATTACCTTATATATAGACGATATTTGTTATGTATTTTTCTTGTCATCTAACCACACGTGCTTTGCACGTGCATTCCACATTTATTTGTTTAGATGTCATATGAACATGTGAAGAGAACAACTACATTTTATTTTTTAGAACTATTTTTTGTATATTAATTTTTATTTTATAAGTTATAACATAACAAATGACGTTCTTGTTGTTGGCTCTCATATTTGACTTCACGATTGACTATATACATAAATCAAAGATAGTTACTTGACTGTCCATAATTGACTGAGAAAGATTTTCTTTTTTTTAACCGAAAGAACTAAAAATAATAATTTAAAAATATATTCTATCTGTGAAATCATATGTAATCACATGTTTACCTTACACCCAACAAAGATATAGTTCATATCCTTGTAAACGATTTTCAATTTATTCAACCAAGCATGATTCATCCAAGGATAAATAACAATACCATGTTATTAGATATATAGGGGCGGTAATATGCCAATTTATTGGTCAAAAGTTAATATAATGAAAGATGAAAGATAGATATAATTAATGTAATAACTATGTGAATTCATAATATTATAACTAAAGATTGTAAAAGAGTGTGAATAACATTTGCAATAATTAGTAATAACTAAGTTAATTTATAATGTTATAATTAAAGAATAAAAGTGCAATAGCTGAATTTATTTAAATATTTATACTTACATAGATGAATAGGAATTTTAATTATGTAACTATATATTTTTTTTTATAGTTTTTAGATTTTAATTTAGTGAAGGGACAAAACAAAAATGTTTATTCCATATTACTGAATATAAAATTTATTTTGTAAATGATAAATTTTAAATGATTCATATATATTCACGTATTTTACATTTATTGTGAGTTTTTTTTTTTGAAAAAAATAACTCAAAACATTTTAAAATAATATATTTTGAAGTTAGAAGATCTTGTTAACTTGATAAATACATTCGTGACATATATAATACTTTAATTTAAATACAAATACCTATAATATGAATTAATAAATAGATTTGCCTTATCTTATAAAAATTATCTACAAAATATATAATAAAATTTAAACTAATATAAACTTCAAGTGTCATTATTACAAGTCATATGAATTTTCATCTTCTAAAATACTTAAATATTAAGAAATAGTAAATAAGTAAAACAAAAGGGATATATTTATATAGTAATAACTATTTTGAAGCAAACTTCGTGACAATCTAAATCACATTAGTAGCATTAATAAATAAAGTCATTGTTATGTCTTGAGCATCAACAAAATAAATCGTGACAAATCTCTTGCTCTTGAAAATTTAAATAATTTTGGAAAAATATATTCAGAAGCATATATATGCATCACAAGAAAGATTGTTAAAAAAAAAACAAATTAATTTAGACTACATCATGTTAACTTCATATATTGGAACATCACATACTACTATATATATCAAGCAAAAAATAATTATTACATCATAAAAAAATTATTTACCTTACGGACTCGAGGTTATGGAATATATCCTCTTAGGATAGAACGATTTACTTCATCAGAATAGTGGTACCACATTCCGCTAAACTTCAAACTCACTCAACGACAATAAATCATACAAAAATGTAAAATGCAAGAAGAAGAAGAGTAGAAGATCAAAAAATTTTGTGGTTGAAAAAAGAGAGGAAGCCCCTCTATTTATAGTTAAAAAAAAGGGTAGTATGAAGAAGTGTTTTTGTGTCTTATCTGAAAAGTCATGACCTGTCGGAGAGGTCGCAACATCTTGGAAAAGTCACAACTTATTGAAAAACGCACAACTCTTTAGAAAAGTCACAACTCATCGAAAAAGTCACAACCTTTCAAGAGAACATATGATATTCAAATAAATATAGATGGGTGTTTTAAGTTAGGGATATTATAGTAATTTAACATTCACGTTAGGAGTTCATGCTTTTAAGGTATTATAGATAGATATATATAGGAGAAACACAGAGAAGGTGATGTGACACCTCTCTATGGCCTCCGTTTATATTTATCATTTTTCTTATTTTTTTTACCACTAGGAAATTCAACCGTGCGAACAAATTTCAATGAACTTATGCTACAATATTTTAGTTAAAATTAATTTGAGAGATCAAAGATGAAGAACCATGATAATTATTAATATCAACAATAAAAATATGTCTATTAATATCATAATAATAATAAATTAGGATAGTTGGATGAAAAATATGAACTTGTTAGCTAGATCAAATTTGTATCCGTAAAAATGTATTTTTTTTAAAAAAATAATTTCTAATAATGTAGGTTTAAATTAAATAATACCTTTATTATATGTGTTCAATGTAGATTTTCATAAAAAAATATTATAAAACTATGATTACGAATAGAATATAAAACGACAAAAAATTCATGACAATAAGTTATTTCATATTCTTTGTAGTTCACTCGCTCTATAGTTCTAATCACAAATAAATATATAGAAATCTCCACAACAGAACAAAATCGACTTAAATTCATATTAAGGAATCATTCAAAAGTTTTTTCCCTTCATATTTTTTAGGTATAAAAGAAAAACTTTACCAAATATAAAAATATATTGTCATTCATAAACCGTTTTCCTTATATATGATTTACACAAAAAGTAAAATAAATAAAAACAAATAATACAATCTAAAATTAACTGAAATCTATTTCATTTTCACATGAAATAATTTTGTAGTGATTTTTTTTTCAATCAAACTTCATCCAAATCATAATGACGCATCAATTACCGTTCTTTATGATAGGCTTCAGACGTTCTATGGATAATAATTACTACAACAAATGTCAATTCAACTTAACAATAATCTCACAAATAAAATAATTCAAGTACAATAAATACACATATCGATCAACCTGCACAACAAAAGAAAAACATAATAAAAAATAATGAAACTAAAAAAATGAAAGAAAACATCATAAAGTTTTTACTCGCTAAGCATAATTCAAGCAATTGAAGCAAAAAAAAAGAGACTTCAAATATAGTTCAAAAGCATAGTCATTCAATATGAAATCAATGAAAATGAAAAGCAGAAAAGAAATTAAGTATAAATAATAATAACTAGAACTATAATTTTTAGTATTTTCAGCTGAAAAGGAATTAAATATATACTAAAAAAATCAAAATTCATTAATCATGTAGTAAATAGGACTGAAGAAGCAAATAAATACATGAATAAACAGAGAAATAATTGAAAAAGGCTAGAATTTTAAAAGTAAAAATACCATATGAAGTTAAGAAGGTAGAAAGAAGGATTGTAAAAGGAAAAATAAGGAGAGAAATAATTATAGTAGCTGGGGGATGTTAACTACGTATGTATGTATGTTAATATAAGAGGTGGGATAAAGAACATAAATATTAAGAAATAAAATTGTATAAAAAATTAAGGGAAAAAATATCTTTCTAAGCCCTATAGAGGAAATTTTTCAAATAGTACAATACAAATAAATATATATAAAAAATAATTAGCAAAATATATTCACACAATAGAAATTGATCAAATAAAAAAGAAAAATATCTTTTTGTATTGAATGCCACATACATCAAGAAGGAAGATTTATATATGTTCTATCCTGGTTATATATTCTAATATTATTTTGCTTTTATCCCTATGTTATAAATAAAATTCTTAACTAATAAGTTGGTTTAATATTTAATTGTAATTTTAATTATAAAAAAAAAATCAATATCAAATCTCATTTTTTCCCATTCTTATTCACTATCAAAAATTACGGAATGAAAGATACAAAATATTTCTTCAATATCTATATGTTGGTGATAAGATAAAAAACTTGCCTCAAATGCTTCAGTAATTTGGTGAAATTGCATACCACACTTCCTTCCTATACATCCAAGTGTTACTAAAAATCAATCAAATAAAATTTAGTTGATTAACATATCTAATAAACAGAACAGAGAACCAACGAAAATTCAAATGAAGAATCAAAAGACAATAATTTCATTGAAAGCCAACAAAATGTTTAGCTAAGATAAAAAAAGAAATGGGAGAACATAGAAATGAGCATCTAGCATTTCTATATTTAATTGTTACTAATAGATTGGGTAAGCATTAAAAATTAGGAAAAAGAAGTTGATGAGGCATGTTATTTAAGTAGAGAATGCAAATAGGTATAGGTTTTTATGTAACTCATTAGATATAATTAGATGCAATAATATGATAAGTTTTTATTATTAAATAAATTGATTAATAAAAATGATGAAGATAAAAACTCAAAAAAGAGGAAAATGATAAATGACATCCTAAGTTAGAGGGTAGCACATTACTTTGTCTATATTCAGCTTTGAAATCTATATAAATATATATTGATGTAAATAATTTAATATTAAATAGAAATATACTTAAAATATTATCATTTTATAATTTATCTTAGGAAGAAGGAAAAAAAAAAGATTCTTTGTTATTAGGAGTAGAAATTAAAGAGGTGTGGGTTATGAATAATTACTCATTATAAATTGACATGTGAAGAGTCTTTGTTGTAAATGTTTCTCCTTAAATAAAATAGTTATTTGTAATAAATAATAAAGCGAAAATATAAAAAAAATGATGATGTGACGCTCTCTAAGGCTTCAAATCCTATTTGTCTTTTCTATAATTTTGGGATTTTTCCTCATGTTAAAATACATAAAATATTATGGCTTTATATTTAATTATTTCTTCATTAAAGAAAAAACATAAAACTTACATTTATGGCCACTGAAAGTAATCGTTTCCTCAGCATTAACTTTTGGGAAAAAAAAGAAGGGAAAATGCATAAGTACCCCCCCAGCCTATACCCGAAATCCCAGAGACACACCTAACCTTTACTAAGGTCCTATTACCCCCCGAACTTATTTTATATGTAATATTCTACCCCTTTTTGGCCTACGTGGCACTGTCTTGTGGGCCCAACGCATGTTGACATTTTTTTTAAGGATAGTACCACGTAAGCCGAAAAGGGGTAGAATAGTATAGATAAATTAAGTTCGGGGGGGTAATAAGACCTTAGTAAAGGTTAGGTGTGTCTTTGGGATTTCGGGCATAGGCTGGGGGTACTAATGCATTTTCCCAAAAAAAATCAATAACTAACCATTAATGTTGCCCGAATTTTCTAGCGGAAAAAAAAACTCTTTCTCCTTCCTTATAATTAACATTTATATTTATTAATAGGTATTTATTATAAAATAAAAGTGATTAACAATACCAAAGGAAAGCAAAGAAGTTATGTATCATTTCAATTCTTGGTATCCATTTATAATGAATGTAACAAGACTATTTATAGGCAAAAGGCATGTGGTAAGAAACAACATTCACACGCTATTCACTAGCTTGCCCAAGTTGTACGTTTTCACACTCTTAATATAGCCATCACACACACGGCACACACGCCTCTTTATGACATCCATAGCCCACAACACTCCCCCATAGATGTCCATGTCTTGATTGATAATATGCTTTAATAAAATTTTAACTAAAGAAACTTTAGTGAAAGAAAAAGAGTACATATATCTTTAAATACGCATTTGCTTGCTGCCTCATTAAAAACCTTTCTAGGAAAATTCAGTGGGACAGAACCTAGACTAAGGAAAAAAGAGTGCATCATATATTTTACTCCCCCCCAATGAAGACCATGATTTAGATGGTTAAGTTTTCGCATTCCAATCTTGTTAACCATCTTGTCAAGAGTTGAGACTGGTAAAGAGTTAGTGAATAAATCTGTTGGATTATCACTTGAGCGAATTTGTTGTATATCAATATCACCGTTCTTCTGAAGATCATGAGTGAAGAATAATATTTGGTGAAATGTGCTTCGTTCTATCTCCTTTTATGAAGCCTCCTCTTAATTGAGCTATGCATGCAACATTATCTTCAAAGAGCATTGTGGGTACCTTGACATCATACTTCAAACCACAACTTTCTTTGATGAAATGTATCGCTGAACTCAATTATACACATTCTCTACTTGCTTCGTGAGTGGCTATTATCTCAGCAAGATTTGAAGAAGTAGCGACAATAGACTGCTTCGTAGATCGCCATGATATAGCAGTACCTCCGTATGTGAACAGATAGCCTGTTTGAGATCGAGTTTTATGTGGGTCAGATAAATAACTTGCATCTGCATGACCAACAAGATCTGCACTATCTTTGTTAGTATAAAGCAAATCCATATCACTAGCCCCCTTTAGATATCACAATATATGTTTAACTCCATTCCAATGTCTTCGCGTAGGGGAAGAGCTATATCTTGCTAATAAATTAACAGAAAATGCTATGTCAGGTCTCGTAGCATTAGTAAGATACATAAGTGCGCCAATTGCACTAAGATAAGGTACTTCAGGACTAAGAGGTTCCTCATTCTCTTCTTGAGGTCGGAATGGGTCTTTACTCACTTCAAGTGATCGAACAACCATTGGAGTACTTAATGGATGTGCTTTGTCCATGTAAAATCGTTTCAAGATTTTCTTAATATAGGCAAATTGATAGATGAAGACCCCGTCTGCTAAATGTTCAATTTGTAGACCAAGACAAAGTTTTGTCTTTACAAGGTCTTTCATCTCAAATTCTTTCTTTAGATATTCAATTGCCTTTTGGACCTCTTCTGGAGTTCCAGTGAGATTAATGTCATCAACATAAACAATAAGAATAACAAACCCCGATGTTGTTTTCTTAATAAGAATACAAGGACAAATGGCATCATTTATATAATCTTGTTTTATCAAGTACTCACTGATGCGATTATACCACATGCACCCAGATTGTTTTAAGCCTTATGATGACTTTTGATTGAACACATTTTCCGAGATTTTGAACTAAATGCTTCAGGCATTTTAAGTCCTTCTGGAATTTTCATATAAATTTTATTATCAAGTGAACTGTAAAGATAAGTTGTAACCATATCCATTAGATGTATTTCAAGATTTTCATGAACAACTAAACCAATGAGATATCGAAAAGTTATTGCATACATAAACGGTGAATATGTTTCTTCATAGTCGACACCGGGTCTTTGAGAGAATCCTTGTGCAACAAGGTGTGCCTTGTATCTTACAATTTCATTTCTCTCATTTCTTTTTTGTACAAAGACCCATTTATAGCCAACTGATTTAACATCACTTAGCATTTGGACTACTGATCCAAAATCTCACGTTTAGCGAGTGAATTTAATTCTAATTGAATTGCCTCTTGTCATTTTGGCCAATCACATCTTCGTCAACATTCTTCAACAGATAAAGGTTCAAGATCCTCATTGTCTTGCATAATGTTAAGTGCAACATTATATGCGAAAACATTATCCACTATAATTTTCTATCGATCTAAACTTATCCCATCACCCGTAGAACTTATTGAAAGTTCTTCATTCACTTGAGTCTCGGGTTCACTGATTTCTTCAAGAATATTAGGATTAATCAGATCTTGAATCTCTTCGTGGGATTCTTTTGTAGTGTCATTTTTCATACTTTTTTTTCTAGAATTTTTTTTCTTTGAACCCAATGGCCTACCACACTTCAGGCGTGTTTGTGATTCAGAAGCCATGACACTTGTAGATGGTCATTTTGGGACGTCAATCTGGATAGGCATATTCAGTGCAGGTATATGTGACTTTGTTATCCTTTTCAAATCAGTAAATGCGTCTGGCATTTGATTTGCTATGTTTTGAAGATGGATGATCTTCTGGACCTCCTGTTCACACATGGGCATGCAATTTCACTTTAAGTTCCTTTCTCTCTCCCCCTAATTACGGAAAAGTTGTTTCATCAAATCGACAATTTGCAAATCTTGCAGTGAATAAATCTCCCGTCAATGGATCAAGGTAGCAAATATAGAGGGTGAATCAAACCCAACATATATGCATAACCTTCTTTGGGGGCCATCTTAGTGCGTTGAGGTGGTGCTACTGGCACATATACAATATATCCAAAAATTCGTAGATGAGCAATATTTGGTTCATGACCAAATACCAATTGTGACGGAGAGTATTTATTATAATGAGTCGATTTGAGACGAACAAGTGATGCTGCATGTAAGATAGCATGACCCCAAACAATAGTGGACAACTTAGATTTCATAAGTAAAGGTCTTGCTATCAATTGTAAGCGCTTAATAAATGACTCAGCAAGGCCATTTTGAGTATGAACATGAGCTACGTGATGTTCAATATTTATCCCTATTGATAAGCAATAATCATCAGAAGCTTGAGATGTGAATTCTCATGCATTATCAAGGTGAATTGCCTTAATAGGATAATTTGGAAATTGCGCTCTTAATCGTATAATTTGTGCCAATAATTTTACAAATGCCGGGTTGCGAGATGATAAGAGGCACACATGAGACCATCTTGAAGATGCATCAATTAGGACCATAAAGTATTTAAACAACCTGCTAGATGGGTGAATAGGTCCACATATATCCCCATGCATATGTTCTAAAAATTGAGGGAATTCAATGTTAACCTTCATTGGTGATGGCCTGGTAATCAATTTTCCCTGACAACAAGCATCACATAAAAAATCATTGTCGCACCCATATTTCGAACAGGCCGAAACAGTTCACAACATAATATGGTTGTCACTCTGATTATTGGAAAAAATGTTTTGTTTGAGAGTCACCGCCTAAAATTTAAGGAAAATATTAGGAAAACCATTTTTTAAATATGTAAATGTAAACTCTGTTTTGATTTGTGAAACCAGTGAGATTCTGAGTAAGGGTATTGGTTACTCGAGGGGAAGGTATTAAGCATCTCTCAGAGCCTATCCGAAGATAGTCCTTAAACTCAATTTAGGAAAAATATAATTAAGAAAACTTGTTTATTTATTTGTTTTAAAATCAATGATAAGTACATTAGTTTAAGTAAAAAAGAGAGTAAAATACAAGGTACCATATATATATATATATATTACATAAATTAATAGTAGTATGTTTATCATATAGTAAAATAAATAAAATGTACTTAAAATGTACGACAATTTTTATATGTTGAAAAAATATAGATGTATCATAATAAACTTATCCTAAAAATATATAGATGTTGAATTTAAAAGATATGAAAATATGTCGTTTTGTTAAGACGTGAAAGAAAATAAAATAAGATGGTAGTCGAGTGTAAATATGCAGTAGTATGTGATATGTAATTTGGACGAAAATACATAAAATGGAGTTTCCTGAAAAATAAAAATAAATAAATGATAATGCTACTAAATGTTAAAATATTAGATAAAGTTTGTGATCTTAAATATATTTATTGTGAAGTATAGTGTATGCATGTAAGTTGTTTAAAAACATGTGAACATTTATTATTTTGGTTTACATGTATAGACGAACTGATGATAGATTATATTCAGTAAAATAATATGTATATTAAAGTATATGGAAAAATAAATAAATAACATTCAAGATAGTAGATAAAAATAATAGGTTACGTAGAGAAAAATATAGAATTTATACCTTTATGTGTATGACATAGATATATATGTACCTTGTATTTTGAACTTGTTGGCATATTTAAAATCTTGAAATAGCATGTTAAGAGATTAGAGTTTTAGAAATATTTCATTAAAAAAAAGTAAGAATAGACAATATATTTTTTAAAGGGGATGTAAGAAGTATAAAAATAGACCTAACTATTAGGACTTATTCTATAGTCGCCTTTGTTTTGTTAAATATATAGGCCTACTTCCCTACTTATTTTCTTAAATAAATGTGTATGTCTAAAGGTAAATATCTTAGCCATAAGTAATTTCTAAAGGTAATTATTCTAGCATTTAAACTAGTTTCAAATTTATTTAAAGGCTTAGCGATGAATTAGGTCTATATAAATATTATTTTAGCCCCTTTGAAACTTCATTTGGAAAAATTTTAAATTATAAGCCCCTATTTTCAACTTAAAAGGCCTGAAAGAATTTTATAAGTAAAAATGCTAACCCATTTTTAAGAAAATATTTTTGTATCATTTGTTCTAAAAGTGTTTCAACTAAATTCATGAACAAATAGTATGTTAGCTCACATAAATAATCTTCAAAATAAAAGACAAGCAATATATCAAAAACTTATAAGTAAAGGTTAGCCAACATATCAAAACAACATAAGTAGGACAGTGAAAGAAAGGCTAAGAAAACATTAGACTCCTAATTTGCGAGACTCCAAGCGTTGCGATAATCCTAATTGTTGTTGGCCTAATATTCAATGCCAATAACGATTTCCAAAGTAGAAACTTCAGCCCTCCGGTTGTACATGAAACACAAGAAAAATAAGGAGATAAAGATTAGTAAAAAATTAAATGGTGCAATAATGTAAGTATATATTAAAAAGAGAATATCAAAGACTTGGCTAAAATGATATTTTAACATGTAAACGCTTTTTCTTTCATTATTTTGGCAACCAATAAACAACTAACTCTATTTGTAACCTCATAGGATTTATTCGAACCGTACTTCAAATCACAAATATTTCATGAACGTACAAGTTCGAGTCACCAATGAAGAGTTATTTCTCACTCTTGTATCCAAAATCAACCGGTTAACATCCCAAGATTAGCAACACAACAAACAAATAATGACTATTAAAGGGAGCGTAATTAAGGCGATATAGAGTATAACTTCTATAAACAAAATCTCTTTAATTAAATTAGAACTCTTAAGATAGTGAAACACACCTTATTTCTTTATATAGAGGCAGATTTCAATAAAATATTTGGGTCATTTATTTTAGAAAAACCAATCGACAATATACGACCCTATTCATACTTAACAGAGGAATACTCATACTTAACAGAGGAATACACTCTCTTGGATGACATATATTCTTAACAACAAAATATTATTTCTAAACTTTGTGAACTTGGGAAAGCTACGAATACGAAGGAACGCAGAACAAACTAACAACTCCGAGTAGAAAAGAACTTTACTTCAACATGAGACTTTTAATTGTGAAAATGCAATAGAGATGGGTCCTTTTCAAAGTTTTCTCTGCATAATTTTACTTGTGAGATGATTTTAAGCATGTAAGAGTTATACTCACTGATAGATTTAAAATCTTGAAGTCTCAAATAGATCTAGTCATAACGTGTCTGTGGAAGGACTATAACACCCCTCAAAATGAAGTAGGATAAAGTAGAGCCTCACATGGGTTTTTTGAATTAATAACTTGTTAAAATAATGAAGAATAGCCTTTTTAGTCAGTTTTAAAGAGTTTGGAAGTCAAACGTCAAGGGACGACCAAGACGTTCGGAAACTAGTCTTTTACGTGTTGGTGTGTTCTAGTATATTGTTCATGTTTTAATGTGTTGTTTGGAGTCTAAATCAGTGGAGGTGACCCTAGTGTCTTAATAAATGTTTTTAGGGTCAAAATGTTCGAGTACGACGCCCCGGGACCAACCTAAGGGTCCCCGAGGAGGACCCCAACCTTGGCCAAACAAGCTGCCAAGGCAACTTGCAAAATGCTCATGGAGGGAGCTTGTCCGCGTCGCGGACTAGCTCCACCAAGGGCCAAAAGTTTGGTCCGCGTCGCGGACGTGTGCGGACTCTACTGTCTCGAAATTTAATTTCCAGAAATTTGTGGGAACACCTCCGTGTCGCGGACTTGTTTCCCAACGAAATCTGCGAAAATAAAACTCAAATTTGACTTGTTTAAAAAGTCCAACTAAGTAAGGGGTAGTTTGGGTACTTTGGAGACTTATTATAAACGGTTATTCTACCTATTTTAGGGTATTTTAAGTGGTTAAAACCTCAAAACCTAAAATTAGACCTCATTATCCAATTGACTCTTCCCTCTCAAATAAACACTGTCTCTAGAACTCCATGGAAGACATTGATGAAGCTTCAAGCTAGGGGATGGGTTCCTACTAATTTCTCCTTCAAATTCCTAGGAAATTAATCATAAAGGTATGGGGATTTTATCTTTTATTCTCCTTTCAATCAAAGAGCCAAATCAAAGTGATTTCAATGTTTTTCAAAAACACTAAAAACCCCAATTTCAATTCTAAGCATGGGTTCTTGCATGAAAGTATTTCAAATGATGATTTATGTTGATATTGATGGTTTTAAGGTAAAAAACCTCCATGAACCTTTGCATATCTTGAAATCCTAATTTTGGGTCTAAAGTGGGTCTATTGATTATGAGCTAATAATGTGATATTAATGTGTAGATTGTTATGGGCTATTGATTTATGTATTGTTCTATATTGAATTATGAGGAATTGATGGTTAATTGTGTTATATTGGATGTTGGCCTTGAATGGGCAATTGCGACCTAAGGCTTATGATGATGATGAAGTTGTGAATAGATTATTGATTCTAGTATTTTATATATATATATGTAGTAGATGTTAGAACTGTGAGGTTTGATCCCTTTGAAAGTGGGGAGGTGTTTACTTTATAAGCATGTTGTGATTATGGCCTTGTAGGCAAAGTTGGATGATTGTTGTTTTGAGTAATATTGATTATGTGAAGGTAATGTGGTATGATGTGAATTTGTGTATGGTTTAAGAGCATGAAATGTGACCTTGTGTAGAGACTTTATGTGTTATGCTTGGTTGTTGTCTTCTTTGAATGACTTATAATTAAGGAGATGTTAGGGTAGACTATATTTACCTACTCTCACACCTAGTGAAGAATGAATGAAAGAATGTAAGAATGAATTAAAAGAATGGGAGTTAATGCTAAAGAATGAAAGTTGGGTCTATTGTAAGGATAGTATCATAAAGTACTTCTTTAAATGAATGGAGTTTCTAGATGAAAGGTTTTCTCATCTTTGAATCCAAGAGCTTCCTTAATGAATGAATGAGGGTTAGGATGAGTACTCCTTCGTGAGTTGAGATGAGAGTACTTAGTACCAATCCTTATCCCTAAATGAATGAATGTTGGGTTAGGATGAGCACTCCTTCGTGAGTTGAGATGAGAGTACATAATAGCAATCATTATCCCTAAATGAATGAATGAAATGAATGAATGAAATGAATGTCCAAACTCCGTGGGGGAGTAATGTCTAGCACCGAGAGGATATGAAGATGGGTGGATACTCCTTCGTTAGTTGAGATGTGAGTATTTAGTAGCAGCCCTTAAGATGGGTGCTCCTTCGTGAGTAGAGATGTGAGGACCTAGAAGCAATCCTTCTATCCCTTAACTATGTGCCCACATAGGACTAGCTAGTGGTCTCTACCACGTAAAGGCTAAAAGAATGACCCTACCTTAGGCAAGTAGGGATCCTTCATCCGGTAAGGGTATTACCGGGATTCCATGTCAAGCTCCATGGTGTATGTCGGTTAAGGATCTTCCCCCACATTAATGAATGAATGAACTATGGTCTCTTAAAGGTGTACTACTTAGGATAGGTGGTGGAATGGGACATCATTTAGACATTGCACAAATAGACATTTAAGGGAGATCTTAGTGTGTCTTAGTAACGATAATTAATGAAGTGTTGGTCTTTGGGCATTCTAATGTGAAAGTGAGTCATAATGAATTGAATGTAAGTGCTTATGTTAAAATGAATGTATGTGATGATCTTATGTCATTAGTGAATGAAGTTGTCTAAATGCATTAAGTTGAATCAACGATTTATGGTGAGATGTGAATGGAGCTTGTCTTGTGTTGCCTTAAGGATCACTTGGGTGTGGTATGGAGAGCTAGTATGGGCTGCTTCACCATGTCTTACTTAGGTGAGTCTTGGGATGACATTTGATGAGTGCTCTAGTTTTATGAAGTGACTTGTTGGCTTATGTGCCTATATGTCTCATGTGACTAATTGGTGAAGGTTGAGGTATGCATGGTAAGTGCACTTTGTGTGACCTTAAGGTGGTGCGTTAGTGTGGGTATGGTATGGGACGTTGCCCATACATTGCACAAAGGTATTACTTAAGGGTTACTTAAGGTGGAGGTCCAACGCAAAAAGGTAAAGGTAAATGGGTTATGTATGTTTATGAGGTATTGTGAAGCATATGACTTTGTATTGTTGGTTGTGACTTGTAAGGTGCCTATTATGTTGATGTTCATGAGATTTTATCAAAATGGCATGAAAGCATAACTTCCTCAGAAATGCCCTTTTTCGCATGCTTTGCATATCCTCATACTTAGTACGTGTGTTGTACTAACCCCTTTCTTCTATTTTACTACAAGTGTAAGTTGTGGTAACTAGGAGGAGATTGTGCTTTGGAGTTGCTTGGATTGCTTCACTCTTCCAAGTCTTTGGTATGTCCTCAAGATTCGAGGACTATGTTTAGAAGTTTCTTAGTCATTGTAATAGACACTTAAGTTTCATTTCATTTGTAAAGGGTCGTGTCCCTTAGTACGTTTTAAGTTCCTGTCTAAGATTGGCTAAAGAGACTTAGTAATTTCACTTGCGTATTGATGTTTTCAAATGTTGATGAATCTTGAAGTCTATGGTTTTATTGTATAAAAGTTTTAAATTCTTAGTGATTTTATGATCTATGCGATGAATGAATGCTAAGGCTTGTATAAGACCTCTGAGAGGTCGAATACGCATGTAACGGCTAGGGGGTGCTCTCGGGTTGTTACAAACTTGGTGTCAGAGCATAAGGTTTGAAAGATTACTTTTAGGTTCAAAGTTTTGAAAGCCACTTCTAGTAGAGTCTTGTTCATCGGTGTGAGTCGCGACACATCTATGAGCGAGAGGCTATAGGACGATATAAGTTTCACTTTCTTTCATTATTCTTGATATTGTGCCGTAGAGTTTGGTCTATAAGTGTCCTTTTCTAATCCGTCTCTTGTGTTTATAGGATATGAATGCGAGGGCTAACCGGAGGAGAGCGAATAGGAGATAGATGATGGGGGAGTTCCTCCCCAAGAAGTGCAAGGTGACCAAGCTCCTTTTGGTGGCAAGCGAATGTGGTTCCAGTGGTTCCCCCGGATATGACTAATGGGGAGATTAGAGAGGCTTTTCTTTCCCTGGCCCGTGCCATGACTACTCAAGAAAATAGAGATGTGAGGCCTAGGGTGAATGCTATTGAGAGTACTATGGCCTCAAGGTTAAGGGATTTCACTAGGATGAACCCTCCTACCTTCTTTGGTTCTAAGATAGATGAGGACCACAAAACTATATAGATGAGGTGTTTAAGATTGTGGATGCAATGGGAGTGAATCCTAGGGAGAAGGCGGAGTTGGCTTCCTACCAACTCAATGATGTAGCTCAAGTGTGGTTTGAGCAATGGAGGGATGAGAGATCCATATAGGCTGACCCAATAGATTGGGGAGTGTTTAAGACGACCTTTCTTGATAGGTTTTTCCCCTTAGAGTTGAAGGATCAAAAGTTGGTTGAGTTCATGAACCTACGTCAATGGAATATGAGTGTGAAGGAATACTCTCTCAAGTTTACCTAACTCTCTAAGTATGCTCCTACCTTGGTAGCCAATTCTAGGGCTAGGATGAATAAGTTTGTGATGGGGGTTTTCGGTTTGATTGAAGAAGAGTGTCGTACGACCATGCTCCATCATGATATGAATATCTCTAGGATTATGATTTATGCTCAACAGCTTGAGGAGACAAAGCTTAGGAAGATAAATAGAGATATGAAGAGGGCTAGGCCGGATGAACAAAACCAATCTAGGTCTAAGAAGAGGTTTTATAACCAATATTCTTCAATGGTCTACAATGATAGGGTGTCTAACCCTAACCCTCAAAGAGGGAGTGGAGGTGGTTCTACTTTTGAGAGGCCTAGGTGTGCTACTTGTGGAAAGCAACATTTGGGCAAGTGTCTTGCCGGTACGGATGGATGTTTTGGATGTGGGAGTAAGGGTCATAGATGAGAGATTGCCTTACACTTAAGGCAAAAGGAAAGAGACCAATCAAGTTGCTCATGATGGCCCGGATCCAAATGCTCCTAAGAGGAACCGTTTCTATATGCTTCAAGCTAATAAGGATAAGGGAACAAATGAAGGTAAGTCAATGTTCTTTGTTTTTTGATGATAACCTAGATGGGTTTACCCAAGTGGGGAATGATGAGTTGAGTAGTAAGGTTGTTGATATCCTTATCTTTTCCTTCTATTCTAATTCAAGCTTGAAACAAATAGTTCTTAGTAGCATGTTGCATGTTGGAGTCTTATGTGAATTGAGTATCCATATTCTCCTTATGGTGTGCATATTTTAGTTGAATTCTTGTTTAAATAAATAAATGAGTTTTCTTGATTATGCCCCTCATGATTTATATGCATTTATGAAGAATTGTTTAAATTGCTCCATGAGATGCCTAGTTGAGCATGCCTTGATGTGATCTTGATTTCATGATTATGCTTTGAGAGAAATTGTTTGGTGAGCCTATAAATGTTGTAATGAGCATGATATGCTATGGAGAGGAAGTTCCTCCAAAGAAATGAGAAATGGTAAAGTTTTGTGCATATTGAGTGGTAAATGTTATTCCTACTTCCTTGAATTGCATGAAAGTCTTGTTGTAATGCTTTTATGTGGAGTTGATGTTTCCTCCTTATGGGTTCTATAGTAATGATATTACTGCTTGTTGTGAGCTGCTAGTTGGGTCATTGAGTTCTCGGAAGTATTTTAAGTGTCATTCGAGGAAGAATGTTCCTAAGTGGGGGATATTGTAACACCCCTCAAAATGAAGTAGGATAAAGTAGAGCCTCACATGGGTTTTTGAATTAATAACTTGTTAAAATAATGAAGAATAGCCTTTTTAGTCAGTTTTAAAGAGTTTGGAAGTCAAACGTCAAGGGACGACAAGACGTTCGGAAACTAGTCTTTTACTGTTGGTGTGTTCTAGTATGTTGTTCATGTTTTTATGTGTTGTTTGGAGTCTAAATCAGTGGAGGTGACCCTAGTGTCTAATAAATGTTTTTAGGGTCAAAACGTTCGGTACGACTCCCCGGACCACCTAAGGGTCCCCGAGGAGGACCCCAACCTTGGCCAAACAAGTTGCCAAGGCAACTTGCAAATGTCATGGAGGACATGTCCGCGTCGCGGACTAGCTCCACCAAGGGCCAAAAGTTTGGTCCGCTTCGCGGACGTGTGCGGACTCTACTGTCTCGAAATTTAATTTCCAGAAACTTGTGGGAACACCTCCGGTCGCGGACTTGTTTCCCACGAAATCTGCGAAAATAAAACTCAAGTTTGACTTGTTTAAAAAGTCCAACTAAGTGAGGGGTAGTTTGGGTACTTTGGGAATTATTATAAACGGTTATTCTACCTATTTTAGGGTATTTTAAGTGGTTAAAACCCAAAACCTAGAATTAGACCTCATTATCCAATTGAACTTCCCTCTCAAATAAATCTCTCTCTAGAACTCCATGGAAGACATTGATGAAGCTTCAAGCTAGGGGATGGGTTCCTACTGATTTCTCCTTCAAATTCCTAGGAAATTAATCATAAAGGTATGGGGATTTTATCTTTGATTCTCCTTTCAATCAAAGAGCCAAATCAAAGTGATTTCAATGTTTTTAAAAACACTAAAAACCCCAATTTCAATTCTAAGCTTGGGTTCTTGCATGAAAGTATTTCAAATGATGATTTATGTTGATATTGATGGTTTTAAGTAAAAAACTCCATGAACCTTGCATATCTTGAAATCCTAATTTTGGGTCTAAAGTGGGTCTATTGATTATGAGCTAATAATGTGATATTAATGTGTAGATTGTTATGGGCTATTGATTTATGTATTGTTCTATATTGAATTATGAGGAATTGATGGTCAATTGTGTTATATTGGATGTTGGCCTTGAATGGGCAATTGTGACCTAAGATTATGATGATGATGAAGTTGTGAATAGATTATTTATTCTAGAATTTATATATATATATATATATATATATATGTAGTAGATGTTAGAATTGTGAGGTTTGATCCCTTTGAAAGTGGGGAGGTGTTTACTTTATAAGCATGTTGTGATCATGGCCTTGTAGGCAAAGTTGGATGATTGTTGTTTTGAGTAATTTGATTATGTGAAGGTAATGTGATATGATGTGAATTTGTGTATGGTCTAAGAGCATGAAAGTGACCTTGTGTAGAGACTTTATGTGTTATGCTTGGTTGTTGTCTTCTTTGAATGACTTATAATGAAGGGAGATTAGGATAGACTATGTTTACCTACTCTCACACCTAGTGAAGAATGAATGAAAGAATGTAAGAATGAATGAAAAGAATGGAGTTAATGCTAATGAATGAAAGTTGGGTCTATTGTAAGGATAGTCTCATAAATACTCCTTTAAATGAATGGGTTCCTAGATGAAAGGTTTTCTCATCTTTGAATCCAAGAGCTTCCTTAATGAATGAATGAGGGTTAGGATGAGTACTCCTTCGTGAGTTGAGATGAGAGTACTTAGTAGCAATCCTTATCCCTAAATGAATGAATGTTGGGTTAGGATGAGTACTCCTTCGTGAGTTGAGATGAGAGTACTTAGTAGCAATCATTATCCCTAAATGAATGAATGAAATGAATGTCCAAACTCCGTGGGGGAGTAATGTCTAGCACCGAGAGGATATGAAGATGGGTGGATACTCCTTGTTAGTTGAGATGTGAGTATTTAGTAGCAACCCTTAAGATGGGTGCTCCTTCGTGAGTGAGATGAGAGTACTAGAAGAATCCTTCTATCCCTTAATCATGTGCCCACATAGGTCTAGCTAGTGGTTTCTACCACGTAAAGGCTAAAAGAATGACCCTACCTTAGGCAAGTAGGGATCCTTCATCCGGTAAGGGTATTACCGGATTCCATGTCAAGATCCATGGTCTATGTCGGTTAAGGCTCTTCCCCCACATTAATGAATGAATGAACTAGGGTCTCTTAAGGGTGTACTACTTAGGATAGGTGGTGGAATGGGACATCATCTAGACATTGCACAAGTAGACATTTAAGGGAGATCTTGGTGTGTCTTAATAACGATAATGCATGAATGAGTCTCTTTGGGTAATTAATGAAGTGTTGGTCTTTGGGCATGCTAATGTGAAAGTGAGTCATAATGAATTAAATGTAAGTGCTTATGTTGAATTGAATGTATGTGATGATCTTATGTCATTAGTGAATGAAGTTGTCTAAATGCATTAAATTGAATCAATGATTTATGTTGAGAAGTGAATGTAGGTTGTCTTGTGTAGCCTTAAGGATCACTTGGGTGTGGTATGGAGAGCTAGTATGGGCTGCTTCACCATGTCTTACTTAGGTGAGTCTTGGGATGACATTTGATGAGTGCTCTAGTTTTATGAAGTGACTTGTTGGCTTATGTGCTTATATGTCTCATGTGACTAATTGGTGAAGGTTGAGGTATGCATGGTAAGTGCACTTTGTGTGACCTTAAGGTGGTGCGTTAGTGTGGGTAATGGTATGGAACGTTGCACATACATTGCACAAAGGTATTGCTTAAGGGTTACTTAAGGTGGAGGTCCAACGCAAAAAGGTAAAGGTAAATGGGTTATGTATGTTTATGAGGTGTTGTGAAGCATATGACTTTGTATTGTTGGTTGTGACTTGTAAGGTGCCTATTATGTTGATGTTCATGAGATTTTATCAAAATGGCATGAAAGCATAACTTCCTCACAAATGTTCTTTTTAGAATGTTTTGCATATCCTCATACTTAGTACGTGTGTTGTACTAACCCCTTTCTTCTATTTTACTACAAGTGTAGGTTGTGAACTTGTGGTAACTAGGAGGAGACTGTGCTTTGGAGTTGCTTGGATTTCTTCACTCTTCCAAGTCTTTGGTATGTCCTCAAGATTCGAGGACTATGTTTAGAAGTTTCTTAGTCATTGTAATAGACACTTAAGTTTCATTTCATTTGTAAAGGGTCGTGTCCCTTAGTACGTTTTAAGTTCTTGTCTAAGATTGGCTAAAGAGACTTAGTAATTCCGCTTGCGTATTGATGTTTTCAAATGTTGATGACTCTTGAAGTCCTATTGTTTTGTTGAATAAAAGTTTTAAATTCTTAGTGATTTTATGATCTATGCGATGAATGAATGCTAAGGCTTGTATAAGACCTCCGAGAGGTCCAATATGCATGTAACGGCTAGGGGGTGCTCTCGGGTCGTTACAAGGACGACCAACTTCAGGTGGTCATATCTATCTTTTAAATTATTCCACAACACCAAAGGATCTTTAACAGTGAGATATTTCATTTTTAAACCCACGTCAAGGTGATGACGGAGAAATATCATTGCCTTGGCACGATTTTGATTCGATGCCTGATTCTTTTCTTGGATGGTGTCTGCCAGACCCATCGCATTAAGATGAATTTATGCATCTAGTACCAATGATAGATAGCCTTTTCCCGATATGTCTAAAGCAAGAAACTTAAGTTTAGAAAGATTTGACATTATTTAAGAAAATAAATTTTATACCTTCGAGGCTTTTAAAGTCTTTACTTGAACTGTCAGAGACTTGTACTGACAACGTATTATAAAATAATAGTGATTAACAATAAGAAAGGAAAGTAGAGAAGTTATGTATCATTTCAATTCTTAGTATCCATTTATAATAAATGTAACAAGCCTGTTTATAGGCAACAGGCATGTGGTAAGAAATAACATTCACAAGCTATTCACTAGCTTGCCCAAGTTGTACACAAGTTTTCACACTCTTAATATAGCCATCACACACACTGCACACACGCCTCTTTATGGCATCCATAATTCCACAACAGTATTGATGTTATATTAGTATTAAATAATATACATTAGTGTTGAACTATTTTTTGGTCCAGAAAAACTGATTTCAATCCCCTTCTCCTTCCCACTAATTAATATTTATTAAAAGATATAAAATACTGCACCTCTTCAAATTCTGGGGTCTCAATAAAAATGGTAGTATAAATTTAGGAACAAAGCTCTAACAGCCTCATGTGCTAGGTGAAAAACTCATGATTCTATATATCATCAAGTAACTTTAATTATTATTTTTATTGGATAATTGTATCAACAAACTTATTAGTGGTTATACATGGTTCTAGGTGATACTATGATCTCTTCTTAAGATTTTCTTATGCATGGACGGTTATTGTTATAATTTCTTAGCAATATATCTTTTTTTTATTGTTAAGTACTCCCTCCGTTTCACAAAGAATGACCTCCGTTCCTTTTTAGTCAGTTTAAAAAAGAATGACCTCTTTCCTTTTTTGGTAACATTTTAATTTCAGCTTTCCACGTGGCATGTTTAAGGCCACAAGATTAAAGGACAATTTTGTACATTTGACATAAGTTTAATTTAGAACCACAGATTCAAAAGTCTTCTTTATTTTCTTAAACTTCATGCCAAGTCAAACTGGACCATTCTTTGCGAAATGGAGGGAGTATAATTTTTGCTGAGTTTGTTTCATCATTTGCAGAAAGTGAAAAGAAAAATGTATCAACAAGCTACAAAAACTATTCAAATGGCCTTCTTATCAAACTACTTATTATGAGTATCTCAAATATATCTTTTTGATTATGCTTGTAGATATAATTATTTAAATATTTATAAGATGCAATTTTACTTAATACATGTCGTATATGTGTTTTGTTTCTTATAATTTGTTGGTTTAATTTTCTTTTTTTGTTCATTATTATGTAAGATTTTTTTTCTTTGTGTGTTTTCATAGATGATTATAAAAATAAAAAATTGTTCATAAATAAGAACGTTGAAAGAAAATTGATCTCTCATCAGCGTATAAATTTTAATTTATTATTGTTTTCATTGATATTATTTCTCAAAACATTTAGTTATCCGAAGGCTTGATCTTAATTAGTTTTAAAAAATTATGCGAATAAAATTATATTTTCTTATGCACAAAATTGATTGGCTGAGAAATGAAATCAAACTTAATTTTGACATATTTAAAGTTTCAAATTTAGTTCGAATTAAAAAGAGTGAATTACGTTGAACTAGCTATTTTTACTCACTATTAACTACCACTTATTGTATTCAAATCTCTTTAATGTGTTAGTACCTATTATTTTAATTTAAAATTTTAACATCGATTAAATAATTACTCAATTGGTTACGGGAAGATAATTACTATAAAAGTTGAGGAAAGATGAAAGATGTTAGATTTCAAATAGGTAATGAGAATATTAAAGTAGAAAAAAGTATTAAAATTTTGATTATTCAAAAATAAAGCACAATCTTTGACTAACAACAAGAATTAGGGAAACAAGAAAATAATGAAATTAATTAAACAAACAAGCAAACAAACAAATAAATAAATAAATATAGAAAGGATCGAAAGAAGTGACGGTCCAGAAAAATAAAAAGAGGAAGTAGAATAAGAGAGCGAAAGAAAACGGAGATAATCACAAAGAAAATAATAAAAACTCAAGGGAAAGTAACCTATTTTCTAAACTAGAGCTTATTATTTAGGGTATGAACAAATGAGGGGGAGATTAGATACGAGAATAGAAAAAAAAAGATTTTGAAAAAACTAATAATCAATAAATGAAAAACGATATTAAAATACAATTCATTTCTATTTATATCTACCTTTACTTTTCATTTCATGCTTTACTTTATTTTAATAGAAGAAATTTTTTAATGTATATTATTGATTTTGTAAGGATATATATGGATGTATGTTATTATTTTGATTAAATTTTAGTAAGTTTATTTTTAAATTTATAAATAGTTTTTATGGCCGCGCGAAGCGCGGAAATGTTCATTTAAATTCTAAAAATTAAGCAAAAAAAAAAAGAGAAAAAAGATAAATGGTAATGGAGGCCATAGAGAGGTGTCACATCACCTTCTCTATGTTTCTCATTTATATATAGATATATAGATTTTTTCTATTATTTATTTATTTTATTTTTAATATCTTAGAAAGATTTCACATTCAATTACTCAACTTTTCATCTACTACTATAATATATATTTAATATCTTTAATAAAATAAGATATAACTACTAATAACTCACACATCTTCAACTTATACTCTTAATAATATTCATAACTCCTTT
Source organism: Solanum verrucosum (assembly GCF_900185275.1). Lineage (NCBI taxonomy): Eukaryota > Viridiplantae > Streptophyta > Magnoliopsida > Solanales > Solanaceae > Solanum > Solanum verrucosum. The sequence goes on along the minus strand of NW_026020299.1, from coordinate 878,053 downwards.
TTTTAATCTTCATAACCCCCAAAATTTAATTTTATAAGTTTATGTCTTATGGTATTCCTCCTCTTTGTCTATATAAATTCATAGTTTGTATCAAGAAAATTGTCATTCAAAGTTATTCTTTCACTTCTCCATCACCATATCATACATAAGGGTGGGGAAGAAAATGTTAATCATCACATCATATGGTTGCTTTCAACAAAGTCAAAAAGAATCTATGAGTAAGAATGCTTCTATTAAGTTATTAAATTATACATTTTTTACTTTAATTTTTGTTATATTATTTATTTATTTTGAGTCAATTTAATTAAACTTTGAAATTAAATTGAATAAATTCATGGAGTAACTGACAATTTCATATAAATATATTCTTAATTTGTGCTTATAGGGATGAAGAAGAAGGTCGAGGAAAATACAAAAGTAGAGAAAATTGTGAATTTCAGAAGAAGATGATGTAGAGTCTTACAATAAATTATTGTTATAGTAATTTTATCTCTTTAGTTTTTCTTTCTTCTTCTCTATTTTCCATTTATGTACTTGGCTGAGGAACTTAAAATATACTTTAAAAGTCTTTTAATTGTAGCTCTGTACATTTTCTTTTTATCTTAAAGTTCTTTTTTTATATGACAATAGTTGTACATACATAATTCATTAGGAAAAATTATGATTAGTTCTTGTGAATTTTTATTATGATAGCTTTTTTCAGCCTCCTAAAACAAACATTATATACTTGAAGTTACTATCTATTTGCATGCTGAAGTGCATTCCTAAATTTGACATCACGATTAGAAGTATTTTAAAGAGCGAAAATTTGATAACTTATAAAAAAAAAGTGTTATTCAAGCAATGAATTAAAAAAAATGACAACAAACTAGAGCATTTGTGTAATTCTTAAGAAAAACTAAAGAAACTAAAACCATTATATCAATATTTTCATTTTAAAAAAAAAAAGACAATATATAAGGTCATAAATTTATGTTTATATAAAACTTGAATGAAACAACACCTCTTTTAACTTTATATTAGAATACATCTTTTTAAATTTAAGATTTTTTTATTTAGTCTAACATTTTAATGCATTATCTAACTTATCTTTTTTGTTTCCTCCTCTTTTTTGGTTTCTCCTTATTTCTATGTAACTAATGTAAGAATTAATTAAGAAAAAAAAATAAGAATTAGTTCCTCAATTATCACTATTAATAACTCATCATTTTGCCAATTTCTTCACCATAGACAAGGTGATATGACACATCTCTTTACCAAAGATCTTATTTAAATTTTTCTCATTTTTTTGGGATACCTTTCACTAGATTTTAATTTATTATTATTGTTTAAAAAAGTGTCAATTACTACTCTCTCTATTCATTTATATTATTTATTGTAAAAACTTAAATGTCTCAAAATTTATTATTCCACTTATTCCTATTCTTTGTTGTAAATTTAAAGACCTAAATATTTATCACTCCAATCTTTCATTTCTCCATAAAGAATGAAAAATCTTTATCAACTAGATATTAAAAAGTGATTTGACATCTCTCTTTGGCCAATGATCCTACTTGTTTATTTTTCTCATTTTTGTTGCTGTTATGATTTTCACTATATTTCTATTTATTATTACTACTAAAAAAATGTGTCTACTACTACTCCCTTCACTAATTTCTATTATTTATTGTAAGAATTTAAATATTTCAAACTTTACTACTCCACTTATTCCTATTCTTTATTGTACATTTAAAGACATAAATATTTATCACTCAAATCTTTCATTTTCTCCCAAAAGAATGAAAATTTATTAAATTAGAGTAGTCTAATGAAATATTTTTTCAAATAGCTTGAAAAAAAAAACTCATCCCTTTAACTCTCTTAATTATGACATTTCTCTTTTTATCTTAATTTTCAAAAATCTAAAAAATATTTACTTAATTAGTCAATTAAAGAATAAGATAATTACTCACTAAATAAATTAAAAAAGAAGAAGTTGTAACTCTCCAAAAAGAATTTTCAACATTCATTTATATTTATTATATTTCACGATGAACCATGATTAAAGTTAGAAATAAGAAAATATTGCACTAGCAAAAAAAAAACATTTTTTTCAACTTTTCCCCTATTTTTTCATTTATTTTATTAGTTTATAAGAATAAAAGTCACAAGTATTATTATTTATTATCCTAATTTTTCATATTTTTTACTAAAAATCAAAACTCATCCACATTGATTTATGAGATCATTGATATTCGCCTTTTACTTCTTCATATTTATGTAGTGTTTGAGTTACAAAATTTATTTAGTTTCTAAATAAAATTGATATTTGATCTCTCTTGTGTATTTATTATTTTTAATGTAATTTTTTTACAAAATATTAATTAATTAGTAGATGTGTGAAATGAATATAACTTCTACTTCATTTCTTAAATTTAGAATTACACTTTCTATATTTTTCATATGAAAATTTTGTGTGGATATATAAAAAGTTTAGACTATTAATTTTATTAATTGCACTAATTGATATGCTCATATTTTAAAGTAATAATTGTGAAAAAGTTAAATTACAAGTAAGAGAAATTACATTAAATCGAAATTTAAATAAATTTATAAGTGCAAATAGTAGTGTATAAAGAAAGTTATTAGTAAAATAACATAAATAATTTAAAATATCAAAAATTAAGATAGCGACGTGTATAAAATTGATGCATAAAAATATGTCTTTGTATTGCTCCAAGGCAAAATTATAATTATTTTTTTCTTGAAACTATTTATACCATGGCTTCACCCCACGCTGCATCAAATATTTATTGATATATTAATCCTAAAAAAGTTTCTCTTTTATGCTTAATCTCTGAATGATTAAGTGACCAATTTATTTATCTGAATATTCATAATACATATATATTCTCTTTTATATAAGCCAATAACAATGGGACTGACATGACATTAACTCATTGTACCTTTAGCATTAGGTATTTGTACCTTTTTACAAGTATCAGGGCATTAAGTGATTGTACCTTTAGCCTTAAATGTTTGTACTTTTATATAAAAAACCTATAATTGATCCCTTCTACTATAGGACTCTTTTTGGCCCTCTTTTATTGGTCGTTTAACACGTGGAGGGTTCTATATTAATTTGCATGTTTGTTCGTCCTATTGCCTTTATATATATATATATATATATATATACTAGATATGAGACCCCGTGCTAGCACGGGGCCCAATATATGTTACTGTTTCTGTTTCAATTTATGTGGTACATATGAAATTTGAAGTTAATCAATTTTTTAGTATGTTTTTATATATTTTAAGTTGCTAATTATTTTTATTTAGAGTATGTTTTACGTAAATATATTATAAATCACAATAATTAACAAGTTAATATAAAAAGAAACTTATAAAAAATTCATTGACTTTTGAAATTTCATTTGTATCACATAAATCAGGACAAAGTGAGTAATATATATGAAAATTACATAAAACGTACTGTAACTCACAAGAATTAGCAACTTAAAATATCTCCCAATTTATGTGGTATAGATGAAATTTTGAAAGTTAACAAAAACTTTTTATATGTTTTCAAATATTTTAAGCTATTAATTATTATGATTTATAATACTTTTTACATAAAAATGTTATTTATATAAAGTATAAAAGAAAAAATTTTAAAAATGAAAACATAAATGTCAGCACAAGTCCAATCTATGTTAATTTCTATGTTTTAATTATTGTAATACCGGTTGAATTTGGAGAGCCAACTAAATTTTTTTAATTTTTTTTTTTTTTTTAATTTGAAGTTGTTAATAATTATAATTTATAATATTTTATTTATTTTAAACCAATATATGTTTCTCTCTGTCTCAATTACATGACACATATGGAATTTGGAGAGTCAACTAAAATTTTAAAATATGTTAAGTTGTTAATTATTATACCTTATAGTACTATTACGTCATTTTCAAATAAAATATGTAATTTTTTTTTTTCAATTTATGTGTAATTGATATAATTACATATATTAAGTAATAAAGAATTAATGTCTAAATTATGTGACACCTATGAATTTTGGAGTGTAAATCAAATTAGTTATATGATTTTTACAAAATAAAGCGGTTAATTATTACAATTTATAATACTTTTTATATATTTTTTAAATGATATATATATATATATATTTATGATATTGATATTAGTATTATAATAAATTAAATTTTATTGTTTTTAAATTTATGATCTCAATTGTCAGCCTATGCCATATTATAAAATGTTCCAAAGTAGATATCAGATTTACAAAAATGTCGATGCCAGCTAAAGCAATAAAATAACATCTAAGGTCATAAACCTATATATATATAAAGCTGAATATAGACAATATGATGTGGCACCTCTCTATGGCCAGCATTTCTATTCATCTTTTTTTGACATTTTATCTTTGTTTGGTATTTTTTTTTTGTATTGTAAAAAAAAAAATTGGAAGTATTTATGTCATACCTAATTAATTATGCCCTTTATAACATCCATTACACTAATATAGATTTAAGTAAATGGAAATGGAAGATGAAAAGATAAAAACTATTCACTTTTCATAACTGTTTATAATTATTTAACCTATAAAATAAAATAAAAATAGTTGAGCATTTGTAACAAATAAGAACAAATTTCTTCACTTTGGCTCTTCTTCTTCTGACGATGATGATGAATATATGGTATAAACTTATGTCGCTAAGATGTCCATCAAATTTTTAGGTCATGTGACTTTTTTAACAAATGAGAAAGGGAGAATATCTCATTACTCTTGTGAAGACATTGATGTAAAGAAAAAAAATCATGTAACAAAAGTTTCTCTTCAAAATAAAAGACTTTTTGAAAAAATGTTTATTCCTCCTACAAGGAGAAAAAATTCATTGTGGTTGAGAAATTTATAAGAAGGCAGATTAGTGTTTCAAAGGGTAAGAAAAATTATTTGGAGAAAAAATCATTCTATTTACGGAATTCGTATCAAATTAGGAGGACAACAAGCAAAAATTATGTTGTGATTTGAAAAGAGAGTAAATTAGATATTATTTCTTTCAACCTCATTATTCTTCTAATTTCTTTCTTCTTTTATTTTGCCTTGATTTTTTGTATCTTTAATTAAAGTTTATATATATTTTCTGAAAAAATAATAAAAAAAGATGATCATATTTAGTTCCTTTCCTCATCAATGCTATTAATCTCATAATTAGTGTTATTTATATTATTTTCTTAATTAATTTTTTTTCTTTCTTTTAATTATTTATTTGAAGAAATTAGTTATTATAACTTTATAAGAATTACACATGTATTTTTACATAATTGATTTGTCATTTTAAATTTTTTTGGATCATTCTTCATCTTAAAGTTTCTATCTAGCTATATGTAACAATAAAGCTAAAATAGAAAATGTGGGGTGACACCTTCTTAGCAATAGATATTTATTTATTCTTATCAATGTTTCTGACATTTTTTGTTATTTTTTCCTTCAAATAATTGTTGCCTCGATTTTTAGTTTTTTTTTTTTTTTTAAGCATTTTCTAATTTTAAAAGACTGAAAAATTTATACTGACAATTTATTTAACTCCTATCATCATCAATATTATTATTAATTTCTTTTACTTCTTTCCTCAATCTTCATTTCATCATTAATGTAATTTATATCATTTTCTTAGATATATATATATATTTGTGACATTTCTTAGAAGTGAGGATTACTATTTATTTAATTTTTAAAAATTTTGAATTATTTTGTCATACTAAATACAACATGTTTTATTATAATTACATTCAATATATTAATCAATATGTTGTACGAATGAAAAGAAAATTATCATTTCACAAAAACAAAGGTTAAAATATAATTTATTATGATTAAGGAAAGATAAAAATATTATTTCAATATCCATAACCATATTTAATACATTAAAAATTAATTGAAAAGCCGTAAATGGAAAAGGAATCACCATTTAAGGAATCATTATTTTAAATTTTTGGATAATTTCTTCTTCTAAAAGTTTATATCCATATGTAACAATAAAGTTAAAATAGAAAATGTAGTGACACCATTCTTAGTAATAGATACTTATTTATTCTTATCAATTTTAATTATATTTTTCTTTAAAATAATTATTGCCTCGATTTTTATTTTATTTTTAACATTTATTTAATTTTAAAAGATTGGAAATTTTGTGTTAAAAATTTAAATAATAGAAAAAATTATTTATTTAACTTTTATCATCATCAATACTACTACTTTATTTGATGTTTTTTCTTAATCTTCATCTCATCATTAATGTTATTTATATAATTTTGTTAAATCACTTATTATTTCTTTTTTAACTCTTTTTTTTTTAATATATATATATATATATAAAGTTGGATATGTAAATGATGATGTGACATTTCTTAGAAGCTAAGATTACTATTTATCTAATTTTTTAATTTTTTTAGTTCTTTTATCATACTAAATACAATATGTTTTATTATAATTGCATTCAATATAGTAAACAATATGTTCTAGGAATTAAAACAAAATTATCATTTCAGAAAAATAAATGTTAAATTAGAATTTTATTATGATTCAAGAAAGATAAAGATATTATTTCAATATCCCATAACCATATTCAATACATTAGAAATTAATTGGATATAACTGTAAATGGAAAATGAATCACCATTTAAGGAAAATAAATGTTTGCAATACCATAATAATTAAAGAGAGAGTAAGATATTATTTTAATATTCTAATTCGAAACTTTTAATCTACTACTCAATTAAAAAGAAAATGCATTTATTAACATTAAAAAGTTATTAGTTTAATATTTTTTCTCATTCTACTACTTCAATTCAATCAAACTTAATTTTAAAGATAAAATAACAGCTCCATTTTAATTGTTATCAATATATTTAAAAAAATTATCGTGAAAAGGCTTTTCTTGCACCTTATTTTATTTTTCATATACTATTTTTTTTGTTGTCATTTTTCAATGATTTTTTATTTCGATTTAAAATTTAATGTTTATTCTTAAAACTTTGATGGTACAAATTAAGGTGGAGTAAAATATAATAAATGATGATTCTTCTACTAAATAAGAAGATATAACAAAATTGAAAGGGTGAATTTTTTTTTTCCAAAAAATAGATAGGAAATTCTATTAAGGTATCATTACGTCATTATTCAATATATTTTTAATATAAATTTCATTTGCTGATGCATTTTTTTAGTACTCCCTCTGTCCCTAATTACTTGTTCACTTTTCCTTTTATAGTTGTCCCTAATTACTTGTCCATTTTGACAAATCAAGAAAGAGGAATTTTTTTTACCTATTATACCCTCAACTAAGTTGGCATTTGTATTCCGTTGTCTTTTTACTTGGATCTGCCTTGATACCTTTAGACACTTCAGTCTAGATAGTAATGTTTATAGGTTTATTTTCAGCTCTTTTGAACACCAAACAGAAGAGACAAAAAGAAGAAATGAAGTGAATAGAAATACATATATGGGCATAAACTAAAAAGAGAGGCTGTTTTATGGTTAAGACCTAATACATGTACTTGTGAAAAAGTCAACTCCACATTGTCTGCAGTGCACACTACACTGGTGAACAATGCTTCACCATTTCATTAAGGCCAAAGACTTCAGTCCACTAATAACAGAACATATTGCTTCACCAATATTTTTCTAGGGCATCTTGGTCATTCTTATACCTGAAAAGTAAGAAATAAATGATGACAAATTAAACCAATGTGCGCAATACCAGTACTTGTACTATCGCAAACAATGTAGTCGGCTAATCATGTTTCCATCTTCATCTTACCATTAGTGCAAAACACATATTTGTAGCTATATCAGAAAAGAGTATTGTAGGCAAAAGCTCCTGATTTAGTTGAGTCAGTTAATTTGCATACTACTAAAATTACCATAAAAAATGGTTAAAATTACCATTATTTAATTTTTTTTTAAAAAAATTTAACCCTCCCTAGGAGCTCCCACCCCTTTTGCTCCCTTGGTGACTCGTTGGAAGTGAGGGGTGCTTACCATCCGAGCAACTCCCTCTCTTCAAAATTACCATTATTTGACTACAGATTTCAAGTATTTTGTGGGAGTAGCAATGTCACACAAGTAAATATGAGAATTAAGAAGGGTGTCTTCTTCTTACCAGTTAAAAAATATTCCAAGTAGACTCCCTGCATGCAATTAATTTTACCTTGTACGATGAGATGCTAAGTGCTCAGTCTCTGTTAGTGTTCTCTCTTTATCAGATATCGTTGACACATATATACAATTTTAAACCAATTGATAGAACATAGAAATTAGGATAGCATATCGTAGAGCATTCATAGATGTGGAATGAACATTTAAGCTATTCTTTACCAGCTTCCTATTTCTTGATTTAGGGTATTGAATCTTCAAACTGCATTGTGCTTTACACATGCATGAAGCAATGACTCTACTTAAAGCTAATAAAACTGTTACTCTAGTTAAAACTAAATGTTGGAAGTCTTGTTCTTGAATTAGAAAATACTAAAAGTAAATGAGAGTCGAAATTTCTCTCACCTTGCGATACATGCTCTCATAGTAGACCTCAAAAAGTAAGATGTTATAGTAATGAAAGTGCAACCAAACTTACACTACTACTCTAGTTAAAAACAAAGATTAGAAGTCTTGTTTTTGAATTAGAACTACTAAAGGTAACTCTCCTTCAAGTCATTAATCTATCAAACAATAAGCTAACAGGAAGTATCTCTACAAGGATAGAGGAGTGTTCTTACTTGAAAGCTTTAGAGTTTGGGAACAATGATCTGTTTGGCTGAGTTCGAAGTTCTTTGGGCCAATTGATCCAGCTTTAGTCATTGCACTTAAATGACAACAAATTGATCCAGATCCAACAAACTAACTTATGTTATGTAGGTATAGGTTTTTATGCTATTGACTTAAATTAAAGATCAATTCATTTAAAAGGCAAAAATAAAGAATTGCAAAATCTCTTTGTCCTTAGCTATAGTATATTGATCATTTTCTTTTGCAATACTTATCTATCTGTTTTGGAAAATTGATGTCATTGCTGTAAAGATTTATTATGTATATGAAATGGGATGTTTACATCCACAGAGCACATAAATAAGAGAAAGTGAAATTTAACCAACAGGTAGAGAAGGAAAGTAAATACCAAGTAACAATGCGAGAAGAAACAAATAAGATGTACTCACATACATACTTACGTTCTATTTGAAATTGTTAATTATTGTAGTTTATAACACCTTTTGAAGTATATTTTAAATATATAGCAAATTAAAGAGGAGAAATAAGAGCAATAGATGAGAACAATTGAAGGCAGTAAACTAAGTACATGGCAACCAAATGCTTTCCCAGCTGTTTAAATATTAGAGGAAAAGATCACGAAAGCAAGCAAAGTTGGCTACGAAAGAAAGCAGGACCTTTTGTTTTCCTATTGTTCATCGAAATTCCCAACAAATAGTAGCTCACGTTCCAGCAAGCAATGTTCACACATAAATAAATAAACAAACCAAATAAAAATTGACTTTATGTAGAAGGTGCTAATTTAGATTAGCAAAGAGAACATTAAAGAACACATAAACCCAACGAATGAAGCCAAAAATGCACCTCCTGTAAGAAAGTTTTGCAAATCTAAGAAGAAACTTCCCACAATATCAATGAAGAGATTGAAAAATCTAAGAAGCAACAGTTGAGATTGAAAAGAAAACCCACAATATCCATGAAGAGAAAACAGGGGAAATAAGGTGGTGTACCTTTTCCTTCTTGTTGTTGGAAGGAGCAAACCTCTCTGAAATTGGGATGAAATGAGACTGCTGTTTTCCTTGGAATATAGAAGTAGGATTTGGAGAACAAAAGATGTGGAAGATTTTAGATCCACCGCATGAATCCTTGGAAACACGCAGCAAGCAAAAACAAAAATTGGAAAAGGGAAATTACATGATTATCCTTATGTCGGAAAAAATAAATTACATGTAACATGTCTCATTTCAGCCTTCAGGCACCTTTCCTATCCATTTGTTTACCTTGCATTAATAGCTCCAAAGTAGTAAGAGAACTCTTCAATGTTAGTGACATCCCCGATATGTTGCCAACACCTTGTTAAAACATGTTGGCCACTTGCCATGTTTAATGCAGTGAGCCTCAAGTCCCATTTCTCACAACAATAGATGGAAGAATAACTATACAAATGAGAATTTGAAAAGTTCTAACGACATCATAGAAGCATTTGACAACGAAGGGTTATCATCATCCTAGAGTAACCAGTAATCATGTTAGCTTCAAGTCATATGACTAATATGAAATGCCTAATAAATTTGTGAGATTCAAGAACATCAAGTTTCAACGTTGAGTTACAGGATTTAGAACACATGAGCTTGTTTGTGCTACCAAGGAACACAGGGCAAACATTCTCCTTTTAGGGGAACCGTGTCTATTAGTGAAGCTTGACAACCACTATCGATCTTTTTATAAAAGTGGAAGCAGGGATGGTTGTCAAGCCTCTATGGTAATCTTCGGGCGGAGTGGAAAAATGGGGAAATTCTTGATAAGGACGACAGGGAAAAAGAGAACAACCATACCTTTCAAGCTAGTACAGGTAGCAATAAGAGACCAGGCAAATGTTTCACGCAATACCGTCAAAGAATTTCTACTAAACTGAAGAAGCAGATGACTCAACGGGTGTTGGAGAAGAATTTGTAAGATCACAAAACCATCTTTAATATGAATCTCATATTACCAAAAGTACTGAAAATATTCTCATGAATTTCTTTCATACAGTAGAAGAGAATACCTTTGATATGAATCTCATATATACAGCAAATAATCAAGAATTTTCAAAATTAAGTCGGGAAAAAAGAACTTGAAATGCACAGATAGAATATCATCTCAAATAACGTAATATATTTGAATATCAAACATATTAATCCAACCTGAAAATTAACTCTTCCTCATAGGTTCCAACCTTCCATTTTTCGGTCATAATTGATTCGTTATCAATACATTCAATTGTCAGTACTCTATTCACTGTAAACAGCCTTTAAGGCAGGGAATAGACTACATGATTCGAGTTCGCCTAAACCTAAAAATGGCACTGCCTTCTCAATTTAATAATCCTATAAGAAGGTCATTTATATACTAACATATCACACTGCGGAAGAAAAGTTCTTCAACAAATGCCAAACCCATAAAGACGTAGATATACAAATTACAAATAATCTTTGAAATCATGTAGTTATAGCAAAATTTATCTAAGATAATGTAAAGAAAGTGACAGATTATTTTACCTGTAAATCTATAAGATTATTCAACATTGAGCAAGTTCTCATCATTAACTATATAGTACTAAGCATGTTGGATGAGCGTGGAAAAATATTAGCATAAGAAGTCGTCAATTAGTAAAATTAAATTACTGAAAAAGTAGAATAAGGTAGTTTCAGACATGTCAAAAATCTGTTGGTATGCATAAGTCAGAAAAATCTAGAAATATGTTTATTGATCTCATCTATCTACCGGATAAAGGAGAGTTGAACATAAGTAGCCATTAAATATAGAACATTACCTTAAGTTTAAAGTTTCTTCTGTACCATTTATTTGACACATTAGGCGAGCATCCTAGAATATACAATTCTTATCCAGACAACTTATCTTATGCTAGTTTTGTTGCATGATGTTTAGAAACTGGTCCTGCACATTTCACACACCATCAACTTTGACTTCTTCCATTTTTGATATTATGCCTGTAAAATCATCCTGGTTAGTAGCTTACCATTTTTCTCCGTACATCAATCCAACACACCTCTTCACATCGTTCATTTCCTCTTCAATACCATACTGCTAATCGAAATTGTAGTACAAAATGCCTAGAAATTACAACTATATATTTAATACCAAATGTGAGCATCAGTTGAATCAATTTACCCACCTCTTTTGACAGTCAAGTAGCGTTCAAATAGACTTGGAGCGCAATACAAGTCAAATGAAACTCATTTGAGAATAACCCCCAAAGTTCACACAAAAGATAAGTATTGAATCTCTCAAAACAGAAAATACAACAAATGTGATATTTTAAGCCAGATAAGAAATACCTGAATGTGTAAACATATGGGGAACTGGTGCAACATCTGTAATGTAAACTAATCAGGTTTATCAGAAAATTACAAATTAAAGCCTCTCTTTTTAATAGGATTTGATCGTTTGGTCATCAATTCAGCGTTTTTCATTGCAAGCAACAAAAGATTTTGCAAAAATTTCATAGAGGGAACATGTATTTTGATAAATTTAGCTTCAATGGAACTGTATCAATGACAAATTATTTTGAGAAAAACCAGGTGGACTGACCTCTTTCAACTGTCAACTTTGACTAACTAAGCGTCCAATTCAACAACTAATTTAAGAACTTGCAAACATGTTCTCTTCCAGTTTCCTCTGCCAGAATTCATGGGGGAATTTGGCCTGCGATGTCAAGAAATCCGAAATACCCAATCAACAAGATCTGTTGTAAAGGTTCAAACTTGTAAATGACATGCATGCATATATCTAGCAGAAAGAGTAATAGAACTAAACTGAAGCAAATCAGTCGAGAAAAAATTTAAAAAGAGATGTGTGGGGGGAGGGGCAACGGGAATTACCATATCAAAACGAAAAAAGTTATGGGCACCATCATGAACATACAATAGTTTCGGCTGCATAACTAATTCACAATTTCTTCTATTCAACATAAATGGATCTTCAGCATCTCAAGTAATGGGTAAAACTTAATTCATTGAATAATAAATGGAAAAAAACTCCAAAAATCTAATTTGAATAAATAGGCTCAGTTTTGAAACTCATGAATTCAATTCGAGGCATCTCAAACTCCCTTGCGAACATTCAAGTAAAAAGTTAATCAAAAATCAGAAAATTAACAAAGATTTTGAGTCGAAATTTCCAACAAAAACTACATCCAGTACAACTAAAATCTTTAAAGGATAAAATCAGGAATTTTACCATTACCACAAATATTAATAATAAATCTTTGATTGTGGTGTAAGATGCAGAAAAAGACTAAAAAACTGACCCGTTTAGATCTTGAAAGAGAGTGAGTCGGGAGAGATTGAGAGCTATAACTGTAAATTGAGAACTTTAGATCACCTTAAACCTTTGAAGCATCTAATAGTTGTTGGGTTTATTGATTTGAAATTTTCAATTGTCAGATATAGTAAGAAACTTCTAGAGGAAGTGTGTTTATTGATGTACAATTAGTACAACCTTTAGTACAATGCAAAGATGCAGTGTTGGTCCTTTCTAAATGTATAATTACTACTGCCTTTAGTAGAATGAAAAGATGCAGTGTTGGCCCTCTTTAAGTGTCATTTCTACATAAAACTCATACCTCATTGCGTTCAAAATGTATCAACTATTCTTCATTAGCATTAACACTGGATGTAGGTCTAAAATAACATTTATATCCTCTCATACATAAAAAGAAATATGAGCAGAACAAATATCTAATCACAATCCCCATAATCACACACATACAGACAAAAAAACTGCAGCTGAAGCAGCAAATTCATAATATGGATACCATGATATGTCAATTTAGCGTCAAGTATATACTTGTAGAAAGACCATGTAAAATTAACATTAAGAAGTTGACTATTAAAAAATATTTTCCTTATCCTCCTGCTGACATGAAGGAATGTCTAATAATCCTTCGAACGCTGCTATGTCCTTTCAATTCTGATCTGGGGATTACTGTTCAGAGAAAACAGTCATATAATTCATATATTGGTTGGTGTTGATTAGATTATTTACGTCTAGTGGGAAGCTTAACAGTTTGATCTGCTCAATGTATTGCCTCTTAGACCCCTAAATATAAAAAGCTTAAGAAGGTACCTAAAAGGATAGATGACTTTCTCCTTTTTTAGAAATTACACAGGCATGAAGCAGTAGTATCTCCTTAAACTAACAAATTTGACAGCAACAAAGAAGTATAATAAGTTTTTTGAGGAATATTGAACTAAGTTGTCGAGGAAAATGCTCTGGTTCTTCATCTTTCACAATGGGGGCTGGTCATATTTGGTGAACGTTCTTCATTCGTTGGAGGTGTACTAATTTATTTTGAATTTTTTACTTCAAACGACAACGTACAACTCTAGTAAAGTGGATAAGGTCCCATTCAAATAGGGAAAAGTGAAATTTCAAAATATTTGTTGTGTCACGAAAGAAGATGTGATGTCGAAATGCTATAAATACGTACAACACATATAAGAGAGAGAGATTATATTACTATCTAGTGTAGAGAATCATATATCCTGTTCTTGTGAAGAAAGGAAACATGGGAAGATAATTTTGTTAAAGCTATAGATGGTTCACAGAAATAAGTTTGTTTATATAGGAATGTGTTTCAGAATGAAGAAAATAATAGACTTTCCTGACCTTTCTCAGAAACTGATTAAGGATCAATTATTTTAAGGGCACTTCATTTTTTCAGGTTGAGTAGGTACTAAGTTTTTTGAATGATATAAAAGGCATCAGTTTTTTGTATTAAGCTCTTTTAGTTTGAAGTTGTTCGGGTGAATTGTGACATATCTAGTACGCCACCCATTACTCTATCATCCAGTCGATGTCCTTAGTCTTTTGAAATGTATGTAATGCCTTTGTATGTTGACATTCTTATTTCGAGCAATTTTTGATCTTGTTATAACTAAAAATAGTATTTACAGTTTCATTGAATGCTGAAAAACTGCACAGTATATCTTCTTTTTTTTCGCTAACACAAAGTTAAACTAATAGCAAAACTTACAATTGAAATAGATGAAAATAAAGGATAGACCTTTCAAATGTATTTCTTGGGAAAAAATATATAAACAACACACATCTAGCAGAAACAAATCATGTACCTTTTGTATCATTCACGCACAAAGGAATACGTTGTAGAAAATCTGTGGCAAAAAGCAAAAAAAAAATTTAGTTAGATTAGGCATACTATCAAACACCTTATGTGCCTCAGTTAAATTAGTTGTTGCAACTACAGAGTACATCTTTGTATATTTGTTAGAATAAAAAGAAAAAAGGCACATCTAATACATAGATTTTAACAGCACAAAGGAAAAATTAAATTTATAAAAGAGACCTTACATGCATGAGTAAATTAGGAAAAAAATGTTGATATACATGTATAAAATCTAATTAGAAACCATCTAAAAGTTGTAATGATGATTACAATCAAAGAAAGTGAACTAATAACAAAAATAAATGGAAAAAATATGCACCAACACAAAGAGCACACAATTAGAAGGATGAGCAATCAAGAAGTGGTGAAAATTGAGATTCCAAATAGAAAAACTCATGAAAATAATAAAAATGGAGAAAGAGGAGGGATTGAGAGAAAATCGACAAATTGTGTATTAAACATACATGATACAACCCAAGGAGAAGCTGAAACAGAGCAATAATCACACATACATGATACGACTGAAATTTGAACTTGGAAAAGAGATTGTTACCTGAACTGTATTTGCTCTTTCTGCGTGTTTGGAAATTTCAACAATGGCAAAGCGCAAAATTTATGAATTTCCTGTAAATAAATAGAAAAAAAAAAAAAAAAACCAAAGAAATTAAGAACGTTTGATAGTATTTTCTCAACAATTTCAACAGAAAAGAGTAAGCAACAGATGGATTCACCATTGAAGAGGTCAGAAGTAGAAGGAAGAGTTGAGAGAATACAGCGACTTAAGCAAGGAGTAGAGAAACTTAAAGCATCAAGAAGTAGCTGCGCAGCTCGTCGGAAACAAACAGAAATCTTCAGCAAAGCTTCAGAGAGAGATTGAAAGTGTGTAGAGAAACAGAAAAGAGGAAGCAGCAGATGGATTCGCCATTGAAGAGGTCAGAAGTAGAAGGAAGAGTTGAGAGAATACAGCGAGTTTAGGAAGCAGGAGAGAAATTAGGGTTAGAAAATTGTCAGATATATAGTAAGAAACTTCTAGAGGAAGTGTGTTTATTGATGTACAATTAGTACTACCTTTAGTACAATACAAAGATGCAGTGTTGGTCCTTTGTAAATGTACAATTACTACTGCCTTTAGTACAATGAAAAGATGCAGTGTTGGTCCTCTTTAGGTGTCATTTCTACATAAGGGTAATAATATATATATACTAGATATGGGGCCCCGTGCTATATATATACTAGATATGGGACCCCGTGCCAGCACGGGGCCCAATATATGTTACTGTTTCTGTTTTAATTTATGTGGTACATATGAAATTTGAAGTTAATCAATTTTTTAGTATGTTTTTATATATTTTAAGTTGCTAATTATTTGTATTTAGAGTATGTTTTACGTAAATATATTAGAAATCACAATAATTAACAAGTTAATATAAAAAAAAACTTATAAAAAAATCATTGACTTTTGAAATTTCATTTGTATCACATAAATCAGGACCGAGTAATATATATGAAAATTACATAAAACGTACTATAACTCACAATAATTAGCAACTTAAAATATCTATATTTCTCCCAATTTATGCGGTATAGATGAAATTTTGAAAGTTAACAAAAACTTTTTATATGTTTTGAAATATTTTAAGCTATTAATTAATATGATTTATAATACTTTTTACATAAAAAAATTATTTATATAAAGTATAAAAGAAAAAATTTAGAAAAAGGAAACATAAATGTCAGCAGGAGTCCAATCTATGTTAATTTCTATATTTTAACTATAGTAATACCGATTGAATTTGGAGAGCCAACTAAAAATTTTTAAAGGATTTTTTTTATAAATTTTAAGTTGTTAATTATTATAATTTATAATATTTTTATTAATTTTAAACCAATATATGTTTTTCTCTGTCTCAATTACATGAGACATATGGAATTCGGAGAGTCAACTAAAATTTTAAAATATGTTAAGTTGTTAATTATTATACCTTATAGTACTATTACGTAATTTTCAAATAAAATATGTATTTTTTTAATTTCAATTTATATGTCATTGATATAATTACATATATTAAGTAATGAAGAATTAATGTGTAAATTATGTGACACCTATGAATTTTGGAGTGTAAATCAAATTAGTTATATGATTTTTTTTTTAAAAGCGGTTAATTATTACAATTTATAATACTTTTTATATATTTTTTAAATGATATATATATATATCTTTATGATATTGACATTAGTATTATAATAAATTAAATTTTATTATTTTAAATTTATGATCTCAATTGTCAGCCTATGCCACATTATAAAATGTTCCAAAGTAGATATCAGATTTACAAAAATGTCGATGCCAGCTAAAGTAATAAAATAACATCTAAGGGCATGAACCTATATATGTATATATAAAGCTGAATATTGACAATTTGATGTGGCATCTCTCTATGACCAGTATTTGTATTTATCTTTTTTTTCCTTTTATTGACATTTTATCTTTGTTTTGTATTTTTTATTTGTATTTAAAAAAAAAGTATTTATGTCATACCCGATTAATTATGCCCTTTATAACATCCATTACACTAATATAGATTTAAGTAAATGAAAAGATAAAAACTATTCATTTTTTATAACTGTTTATAATTATTTAGCCTATAAAATAAAAACAAAATAGTTGAGCATTTGTAACAAATAAGAACAAATTTCTTCACTTTGGCTCTTCTTCTTCTGACGATAATGATCAATATATAGTATCAACTTTTGTCGCTTAGATGTCCATCAAATTTTTAGGTCATGTGACTATTTTAACAAAAGAGAAAGAGAGAATATCTCATTATTTTTGTGAAGACATTGATGTAAAGAAAAAGATTATGTAACAAAAAAAATCTTTTGAAAATAAAAGACTTTTTGAAAAAATGTTTATTCCTCCTACAAGGAGAGAAAATTCATTGTGGTTGAGAAATTTATAAGAAGCCTGATTAAGGTTTCAAAGGGTAAGAAAAATTATTTGGAGAAAAAATCATTCTATTATGGAATTCGTATCAAATTAGGAGCAGAACAAGCAAAAATTGATTTTTTTTCTTATTTATCTTTAATTAAAGTTTATATATATTTTCTTAAAAAAGAATTTAAAAAGATGATCATATTTAGTTGCTTTCCTCATCAATGCTATTAATCTCATAATTAGTGTTATTTATATTATTTTCTTAATTACTTTTTTTTCTTTCATTTAATTATTTATTTGAAGAAATTAGTTATTATAACTTTATAAGAATTACACATGTATTTTTACATAATTGATTTGTTATTTTTAAATTTTTTGGATCATTCTTCATCTTAAAGTTTCTATCTATATGTAATAATAAAGCTAAAATAGAAAATGTGGGGTGACACCTTCTTAGCAATAGATACTTATTTATTCTGATCAATGTTTCTGACATTTTTTGTTTTTTTTTCCTTAGAATAATTGTTGCCTCGATTTTTAGTTTTAGTTTTATTTTTTTAGCATTTTCTAATTTTAAAAGACTGAAAAATTTATATTGAAAATTTATAAAATATAAAAAATGATTTATTTAATTCCTATCATCATCAATATTATTATTAATTTGTTTTACTTCTTTTCTTAATCTTCATTTCATCATTAATGTAATTTATATCATTTTCTTAGATATATATATATATATATATATATTTGTGACATTTCTTAGAAGTTAGGATTACTATTTATTTAATTTTTAAAATTTTTGAATTCTTTTGTCATACTAAATACAACATGTTTTATTATAATTACATTTAATATATTAACCAATATGTTGTACGAATGAAAAGAAAATTATCATTTCACAAAAACAAAGGTTAAAATATAATTTATTATGATTAAGGAAAGATAAAATTATTATTCCAATATCCATAACCATATATAATACATTAAAAATTAATTGAAAAGTTGTAAATGGAAAAGGAATCACCATTTAAGGAATCATTATTTTTAAATTTTTGGATCATTTCTTCTTGTAAAAGTTTCTATCCATACGTAACAATAAAGTTAAAATAGAAAATGTAGTGACACCATTCTTACTAATAGATAGTTATTTATTTTTATTAATTTTTTTTGACAATTTTGGTTATATTTTTCTTTAAAATAATTATTGCCTCAATTTTTTTTTAACATTTATTTTTAATTTTAAAAGATTGGAAATTTTATGTTAAAAATTTTAATAATAGAAAAAATGATTTATTTAACTTTTATCATCATCAATACTACTAATTTTTTTGACGTTTTTTTCAAAATCTTCATCTCATCATTAATGTTATTTATATAATTTTGTTTAATCACTTATTTTTTTCTTTTTTTAACTCTTTTATATATATAAAGTTGGATATGTAAATGATGATGTGACATTTCTTAGAAGTTAAGATTACTATTTATCTAATTTCTCCAAAAAAATTTACAAAAATTAAGATAGACATGTAAGAAAACATAATAATAATAGAATCTATAAAAATAGACTATCTTGTTTTACATGCGAAAGTGAAGAACATCTTGCTAACACTTGTCCAGGAAGAAATAATAGTAGAACGAGAAATTCCCAACTCATAGAAGATTTCCAAGAAACCCTGATAAATGTAGATGAATACATGTCAGATAATGAAAGTATATATTCTGTAATAAGTATAGATGCTTTAGAAGGAAGACAACACGACTTATCTGATTCAGAAGAAGAAACTTTAATAAATGAGATAGGATTAGAAAAATTGGACATCAAGGATTTTACATTTGTCAATCTACATTGTGATCACCAATTTTTAAAAGGGAAAGGTCTAGATAGCCAAAAATGTTTTAATTGTACAGGATATCCCAGCAAAGACAGAAGAGCTAAATGTACGAATTGCTATATAGAAGGATGCCTCATGTGCATCAATAAAATATTTAACATTAAAGTTATAGACCAGACCATAAGCGTAAAAGAAAAAACATTAATGTCCCTAGAAAAAAGGATTGATAGTTTAGAAGACAGAATGAATAAATTAGAAAAGGGAAAAGAAAAAGTAGAAGAAGAGGTAGAAGAAAAGGAAGGAATTGAGCTCTTAAATGAAAAAGAGGAATACAAATCGTTTGAAGGATTAATTTGTAATGAAGACAAAAAGATCAATACTATCAAAATATTAACGAGAATAAGAATTCAAAACTATGAAATAGAAACTTTAGCTCTAGTAGACTCAGGGTGTACAAAGAGTATAATAAATAGAAATATCCTGCCTATAGAAATAATAAAGGAATTTTCCGAACCACAAAGCGCCATGCAAATGGACGGATCTTCAAATATATACAAACATTATGTTAGTAATGCTCAAATAAGTTTTTTAAACACATGTGCAGATTTCTATAAACCTACTTATAAACTAGAAAAAATATGGGTTAGAGATTTAAATATTAGGATAGACTTTGTTTTAGGCTTAGATTTCTTACTACATAATAACGGAAGTTGTCTCCTCACTAGAGATGGAGTAATATTTTCTAAAAATATGACTCAAACCTCCATAACAACAGAACCAGTTCCTACAAAATCAAGGTATGTTAAGAATACTAATAATACAAATACATCAAAATGTAATAAAGGAAAAGAATGTAATTGTACTAAATTACATGTTAGTACAGAAGAGGAGGACATTAAAGAAATTGAATTATTAGAATTAAGTTTATCTGATATACAAATAGAGAAAAACTATAATTTAATAGAAATAAATACTGAACTTTATAATTTTAAGAAAGGATTACAACATATAGGAGTTATAAAAATTTAAGTATATGTCATCTAGACTATTTAAGTATTTTTAACTAAAGTTTATATATATTTTCTTAAAAAAGAATTTAAAAAGATGATCATATTAGTTCCTTTCCTCATCAATGCTATTAATCTCATAATTAGTGTTATTTATATTATTTTCTTAATTAATTTTTTTTCTTTATTTAATTATTTATTTGAAGAAATTAGTTATTATAACTTTATAAGAATTACACATGTATTTTTACATAATTGATTTGTCATTTTTAAATTTTTTGGATCATTCTTCATCTTAAAGTTTCTATCTATATGTAACAATAAAACTAAAATAGAAAATGTGGGGTGACACCTTCTTAGCAATAAATATTTATTTATTCTTATCAATGTTTCTGACATTTTTTGTTATTTTTTCCTTCAAATAATTGTTGCCTCGATTTTTAGTTTTAGTTTTATTTTTTTTAGCATTTTATAATTTTAAAAGACTGAAAAATTCATGTTGAAAATTTATAAAATATAAAAAATAATTTATTTAACTTCTATCATCATCAATATTATTATTAATTTCTTTTACTTCTTTCCTTTATCTTCATTTCATCATTAATGTAATTTATATCATTTTCTTAGATATATATATATTATTTTTTTTGTGACATTTCTTAGAAGTTAGGATTACTATTTATTTAATTTAAAAAAAAATTGAATTCTTTTGTCATACTAAATACAACATGTTTTATTATAATTACATTCAATATATTAATCAATATGTTGTACGAATGAAAAGAAAATTATCATTTCACAAAAACAAAGGTTAAAATATAATTTATTATGATTAAGGAAAGATAAAAATATTATTCCAATATCCATAACCATATTTAATACATTAAAAATTAATTGAAAAGCTGTAAATGGAAAAGGAATCACCATTTAAGGAATCATTATTTTTAAATTTTTGGATCATTTCTTCTTGTAAAAGTTTCTATCCATATGTAACAATAAAATTAAAATAGAAAATGTAGTGACATCATTCTTAGTAATAGATACTTATTTATTCTTATCAATTTTTTCTGACAATTTTGATTATATTTTTCTTTAAAATAATTATTGCCTTGATTTTTATTTTTATTTTTAACATTTATTTTTAATTTTAAAAGATTGGAAATTTTATGTTAAAAATTTAAATAATAGAAAAAATGATTTATTTAACTTTTATCATCATCAATACTATTACTTTATTTGACGTTTTTTCAAAATCTTCATCTCATCATTAATGTTATTTATATAATTTTGTTAAATCACTTATTTTTTCTTTTTTAACTCTTTTATATATATATAAAAGTTGGATATGTAAATGATGATGTGACATTTCTTAGAAGCTAAGATTACTATTTATCTAATTTCTCAAATTTTTGAGTTCTTTTATCATACTAAATACAATATGTTTTATTATAATTACATTCAATATAGTAAACAATATGTTCTAGGAATTAAAACAAAATTATCATTTCAGAAAAATAAATGTTAAATTATAATTTTATTATGATTCGGGAGAGATAAAGATATTATTTCAATATCCCATAACCGCATTCAATACATTAGAAATTAATTGGATATAACTGTAAATGGAAAATGAATCACCATTTAAGGAAAATAAATGTTTGCAATACCATAATAATTAAGGAGAGAGTAAGATATTATTTTAATATCCTAATTCGGAACTTTTAATCTACTACTCAATTAAAAAGAAAATGCATTTAATAACATTAAAAAGTTATTAGTTTAATATATTTTCTCATTCTACTAATTCAATTCACTCAAACTTATTTTTAAAGATAAAATAACAGCTCCATTTTAATTGTTATCAATATATTTCAAAAATATTTAATTTTTAATGATCGCGCGAAGTGCGACCAAATTCTCTAGTTTAAAACAAAAAGGTAAAATTTAAATGGGTCTACAATAGAATTCCTAGAAATCCAACTTGAAAAATTATGTTAAAAATGGAAAATAAAAAGTGAAATAAATTTAATTGAGAGTTATCCTTCGTCTGTCCCATTTTATGTGACACTTTTTATTTCTCGAGAATCAAATAGTTTAAGTTTGATCGTAAATTTGTGTATGGTATCTTCAATTTTTTAAAAATGAAATTTATATATTTGTAAACTACGTAAAATCAAAATATTTTAAAGATCTATGAAAAATTTAAGATCAAAGATAAACTAAAGAGAGTAAAAGGGGAGAATGGAAAGTAGAAAAAAAGGAAAAAAATGAATATATAGAGAGAGAAACTGAGGAAAAAAAGTAAGAAAAGTAATTATTCATGTGGGTTGTTGTATATGTAGAAAGACACGTGTACAATTAATGAGTGACAATGAATTTTATAGTACATTTTGAAATGCTTTGTGTACAACTTTGTAGTGCCATGTTCGTCCTCTAAAGTCTCACTTCTAATAAGGAGTAATATAAATAAGAAGTATAAAATAAAGTTGAAAAATTTTACAATATAATTTCTCAATGTTGGATGATCTTTTGAGATATTTACTCGAAAATTAAGAGAAATTTAACGGTTTTGAAATTATAAGACTGTAAGGGGAAAATGGATCAATCCATAGATAATATAAAAAACATCTATGTGTTATACATAGTACATGTGTCTTTGTGATATGAGTGGGGTAAGCTTAAGAAAATTACATATTTGTCCTTGTTAGTCCTTCCTAACTCCCTACATAGTACATGTGTCTTGATATGAGTGGGGAGTAGTACTTGTGTAATGAGGTGGGCCCCAATACAGTACAACTTGTATTACCTTTGGTACATCTATTTGATGTTGTGTTAGTCCTTCTAACTCTCATTTCTAAATAAGAGTAAAGTAATATAATATATATATATATATATATATATATATATATATATATATATAAAAGAGTTAAAAAAGAAAAAATAAGTGATTTAAGAAAATTATAGAAATAACATTAATGATGAGATGAAGATTAAGAAAAAACGTCAAATAAATTAATAGTATTGATGATGATAAAAGTTAAATAAATCATTTTTTCTATTATTAAAATTTTTAACATAAAATTTCCAAATAAATGTTAAAAAAATAAAATTGAGGCAATAATTATTTTAAATAATTTACACGCCAAATTATAATTAATACTTATGTATCATCAATGCTAGTACAATACTTGTTGAATAAGGTGGGTCCTAATATAGTACAACTTAGATGCTAATAGTTGTTGAATAAAATGGGCCCCATAGTACAACTTAAATTACATTAAGAACAACTTGTTGGCGCTATGTTAGTCCTTCACAACTTCCTCTTCTAAATAAGAGTAATATCTCTAAAGTAGAAGAGATGAGATCTCTTTGCACTTTACCATCTTCAGATTCTACTTTATAAGACTACACTAAATATATTTATTATTGTTGTTGTTCACTATCACAAATAGAGATCTTCGCTACCGTGAACCAATTAAAAAATTGTGTTAAGTCCCCACGCGTCTATAAACTTGGTCCAATCTGATTGACTATTCAATATCTTTCACTTTTGTATAAATACCTATACTATAGTTCTTTCTCATCAAACCACGTCTACTATTTAGGCAAATTTTATTTTCTTGATTTGCCTACCACTGATTTCTTCCATTGCTTTCTAAATTTTTATTTAAATCTCTGTATGGTCATACATTTTTTCTTTTTAATGGTTTTCAAATTTTGTCATCTAATAGTAAGGGTGGCAAATGGACCGGTTTTGGTCCGGTCCGGTCTGGTTCCCGATCCGGTAAGACCGATACCGGTTGAACCGGTAAGGAACCGGTCTTATAGGTACCGGAACCGGTACCGAAACGGAACCCGAATTTTTATCCGGTTGATCCGGTCCGGTAAGAACCGGTTCCGGTTCGGTTCAACGGTCAATTGATTTTTTATTTTTTATTTTTTTTTAAATGTGAACGTTAAGGAGCCGTTGGGCCCTTTTAGCCGTTGGGCTGGGGCCCAAAACGGCTCCAAACAGCCCCCTCACCCCTCTCTACCCCTTAACACTATAAATATATCATATTTTTTCATTTAAATCACAAACTCACAAACTATTTCATCAATATCTTATAAAATCTCTTAATTTTCAATCTCTCATAAATTCATAATTATTATTTTGTGATATTGACTTGGAGTTCGAATTTCGGAGATTTATTTGAAGTAAATCGGAAGCTTCAATTGGCATCTCTCAATTTCGGCTTTGGTTATACGTCTACTTTTACGTAGACGTTCGGTACATTCGTTCCAACTTTAATTTTTTATTTGTTTATTAATTAAGTTATTTTATTTTTTTGTTATATTATCTTTGCTTGTTTTTCATAATATTAATTATTTTAAACTTGAACATGAATTTTGAAAAATATAGTGGTAAAAGACCAATGTCGGAAAGAAAAAATAATAGGGGAAGAGGAAGTAGTTCTAATTCTAAAAATTTGCCACCTCCTAGATTTAGAATTAATACTAATGATTATACTCATGTTGATGAAACTTCTTTTACACGAGACTCACGACCTATTGAATTTAATTCCGAAAATGAAGTAGATCATGAAATTTTAAATAGATGTTTTACTAATTTTGAGGAAGAATTAGATGAGGAAGTAGAAATAAATGAGGAAGATGATGAGACCCCTACCCCTACTAGTGCGGCTACCGAATTACCGGAACAAGATGAAGTCCCCTCTTTACCTACTTTTTCAAAGACTGTTGTACGTGTTAAAAGATCTTTAGTATGGAAATTTTTGGTACAAAATGAGGAAAAAACTATTGTTACTTGCACGAAATGTAAATTGATCATGAAACATGTAACTACGGGTACACAAGGGGGAACGGGACGACTAAGAACACATTTGAGAAAATGTAATAAAGAATTTGTTCGCCTAGATGATATAGAAAGGGCTAATAGAAATGGAATACCTCAACCTGAAAATTCTATGGGAGCTGGAGGTTCTAATATGGTTCAAAGTGTATTAAATATGATTAACCCGGCTAGCCGAAGCACACACCGCACATATAGTAAAGAAAAAGATCGTAGAGAATTAGCTAAAATGGTTGCTGTTTGTGGTTTGCCTTTTTCATTTCCTTCACATCCTGGTTTTATTCAGTATATTCGGGAATTGTATAACCTAGATTATGAAGGTATTCCAAGAAGTACAATTAAAAGTGATCTTTTTAAATATCAAAAAGAATATTGTCATTTTCTTCGTTGTTTATTTGTTTATTATGATGGTAGATTATCTATTACTTCTGATATGGGATGTAGTCCTAATGGTAATGATTATTTTACAATTACTGTCCATTAGATTGACCATGAATGGAACATGCAAAAACGAATATTAGGATATAAATATGTTGAAGAAACTAAAACTGGTGCTTATATAGCAACAAAAATAGGCATTGTTTTACAATTTTATGGAATATGTGATAAAATAATGAGTGTCACTTTAGATAATGCTTCTAATAATTTGAAAGCAATTGATTATTTAAAATGTAGACTTTGTCCAATTGATAATGATTCTTTTCATATTAAGTGTGCCGCATATGTGTATAATTTAATAGTAAAAGATGGTATTTCTCAATTTGGAATTTCTTGTGAAAAAATTAGACTTGCTTGTAATTGGATTTTTAAAGCTAAAATAAAAGCTAGAATTACAGAATTTAAAAATCGTTGTAAAGAATGTGGACTTGAATATAGAAAAGTTCCAAAAGAAGTATGCACTAGATGAAATTCTTTATTTGAAATGCTTCAAGTTGCTTATATTTATCAAGAGCCGGTACAATTAGTTTTTAATGCTCATAATGCGGACCCGAATTTGAGAATTGGCTATGAAGATTGGGAAAATACAAAAGAACTTATTGAATTTTTAAGTGTTTTTTATAAAGCAACAAATGCTGCTTCTGGTCAATATTATCCAACTATTTATTCTGTTTTAGTAAATATTTGTGCTATTTCATCTGAATTTGCAAAATATAAAGGAAAAGATCGATTTGAAAATTCCCTTGCTTTTATGATTAAAAAATTCAAAAAATATTTTTTCCCTATTCCTCAAATCTATTTGACTGCTACTACTTTCAACCCAAATTACAAATTAAAAGGTGTTGAAAGAATGGTTGAAAAGATTTATGCAAATTTAGAAATTAGAGATGATGAAACTCCTAGTGTTGAAGATTGTAAAGTAGCATATATATAAAAGCTAGAGAGTTATATAATACATATAAATCTATGGAAAATAATATTCCAATAGTTGAACCTCCATCTTGTAAACCTAGAAGCGATGATACGGATGATTGGATGGATGATTATCTTGAACTTGAATCATCTACTAATAATGATTTTGATTTATATTTCAATCAAGCACGGGAAAAGATTAGGCATGAAGAAGGACAACTTCAAGCTCCAATATTAGTATGGTGGAAGAATCGTGAAAATCAATTTCCGACCCTTGCTAGGGTTCGAGATGTGCTAGCGATTCAAGCATCATCGGTCGCTTCAGAGCAAGCCTTTAGTGCGGTGAGATTTATGATTGGAGATCATCGATATTCATTAGCAAAGGATAGTTTGGAAATATCGGTATTGTTTCGAGATTGGGTCAATGCCGAAAGAAGAAATATCGGACTACCACAATTAAATAGCCAAATAGAAGACGAAATAGATGAAATATTTGGTGATAATAGTGATGATGGTATGGAAGCAATGGAAGAAGAACGACAAATACAAGTTCCAAAAAATGTTTCTTTTGAAATGATACAAAAGTTACGAAAAGATTTTAAAAAGAGTTTCAATTGTTAGTACAATAATTAATATTCAATACCTAGATTATGTACTCTTTGTCTCTTTCTAATATTTGTATTGTACAATTTATTTATTTGAATAAATATACGGCTATTCGCCTTGATTTTCTTTTAAAATTGTCTCTTATATTTAATCCAAGTCATTTTAGAAATTTAATTTTCAACTATTTTAATATTAGTTTAAAGTTTAAACTTTAATATAAAATTGAATTTTAAGATTTAAACTTTAAATTCAATATAAACTTTAACGTCAATTTTAAACTTTAAATTCAATATAAAGTTATAAACTTTAAAATTTAAAGTCAATTTTAAACTTTAAAGTTTAAAGTTTAAACTTAAATTCAATTGAAACTTTAAAGTAACTTTAAAGTTTAAAGTTTTAAATTGAAGTTTTTTAATAATATCATTTAATTAATTAATAATATAATATTATATAATAATTAAAGTTAATAAAAAAATAAAAAAAAATTACCGGTACAAAATGATCCGATAAGAACCGGTTCCGGTCCGGTCCAAACTGGTTCCAATCTGGTAACTAAGGGACCGGATGGAACCTTTGGAAAATTCCGGTAAAACCGGTTCCAGTAAGACCCGGTTCCGGTAACAAAATCCGGTAACGAGGACCGGTTCCGGTAAAACTGATCCTGTTGATCCGGTCCTGCCCGTTTGCCAGCCTTATCTGATAATGAAGAATTTATCGTTCAAATTTCTTTATTATTGAAATTTTGT
Organism: Solanum verrucosum; assembly: GCF_900185275.1. Classification (NCBI taxonomy): domain Eukaryota; kingdom Viridiplantae; phylum Streptophyta; class Magnoliopsida; order Solanales; family Solanaceae; genus Solanum; species Solanum verrucosum. Next base: position 849,774 of record NW_026020299.1, on the reverse strand, counting down.
TGTCTGTAATCACCATTTGTTTTTTAGGGTTGTTTTGAATTTAAAACAAAAGGGTAAAATCTAAATGGGTCTACAATACAATTCCTAGAAATCCAACTTGAAAAATTATGTTAAAAATGGAAAATAAAAACTGAAATAAATTTAATTGAGAGTTATCCTCCGTCTGTTCAATTTTATGTGACACTTTTTATTTTTCGAGAATCAAATAGTTTAAGTCTGACCGAAAATTTGCGCATGGTATCTTCAATTTTTTTAAAATGGAATTTATATATTTGTAAACTATGTAAATATCAAAGTATTATAGGTCACAATAATTAATAATTCAAAATATTTTAAAGATCTATAAAAAATTTAATATCAAAGATTAACTAAAGAGAGAGTAAAAGGGGAGAATGGAAAGTAGAAAAAAAGGAAAAAAAACGAATATATAGAGAGAAACTGAGGAAAAAAGTCAGAAAAGTAATTCTTCATGTGAATTGTTGTATATGTAGAAAGACACGTGTACAATTAATGAGGCACAATTAATTTTATAGTACAATTTGAAATGCTTTGTGTACAACTTGGTAGTGCCGTGTTCGTCCTTTAAAGTGTCAACTCTAATAAGGAGTAATAAGTAATAATAATAATTGCAATGTTAGTTCTTGTAAGTAATGAGTAATAATAATAATTGCAATGTTAGTCCTTGTACTTGTCATTTATAAAAGTTAATGTACAATTCTTTTTGCACGTTGTACAACTAATTTAATGCAGTCAAAAGTTAATGTACAAAATTCTATGAATGTTGTACAAGTAATTTAATGCAATGTTAGTTCTTCTAAAGTCTCATATCTAAATAAGAGTAAAGTAAAGTAATAATATATACGGAAATCAAACAAATCAAAAGTGAACCATCACCTTCTCTCAGCTAACTTCTACAGCTCAGACTCTTCAAGCTTCAAATTGGTAGGTTTTTCGTTTTCCCTTTGTTGTTTTCTTTTTGTGTAATTGTGTGTTCATTGACTTTTATGAATCATCTCTTATGTTTGTCTGTTTTATGTCCTTTTGTTTTCTTTTTGTGCAGTTTCTAGATTGTGCTTCTCTAAATCTCCTCTTTCTTGGTTCTGCTCATGCACACTTCTTTGTCGTTTCGTCTTTGATGTTTCAGCTTTGCTGTTTCTTCTTTGAGGTATTTCAATTTCTTTGAAGAATTGGAGTGCTAAATATATATTGTTTGGTCTCTTGCTTTCATTTTTTGATTTGTTAATTTCTATTGCATGTTAATATTATTATTGTCTATGTATTGTACAACAGGTGTTTGATGATGTGTTGTAATTTATCTGTATCTCACAAGGTTCACCGACTTTACAGGAACAACAAATCAGGGCAATTGTATATGGTGATGATATTGACTATTATGCATAGAAGCTTACATTGTTGGATACATATATAATCTCTACTGCCAGAGTGAAAGTTTCACTACCTTCGTACGGAAGGATAATACATAAATTTTATTGGGTACTTGATAAAGAAACTCTGATCGAACATATCAAACCAAATAAACAGCTTGAGAAACCACTGTTGCCACCGACCAAGTTACATACCACAGGTTTTGCCAATATTGCTCAACTGACTCCTGGTCCTAAGGCAGAAATTGGTATATTCCTCTTACTAACAATTAGGTCGCAAAAATTTATGTCCCCACATGTAATGACCTCATATTTCTTTATTTCTACCAGATATTGTAGGAGCTGTTCTCCGTTGTGGCCCTTCAAAATATGCAGGCCACACTCAAAATAGGTGTCGCGAGGTTACTATTTCTGATGATCAGTAATACAACCTTCTGTGTTATACATTGGTATTTATGTTTTCAGATTTTTGATACAATCTTATTATAGATTCGAGAAAAAATAGTATTCATGTATTCCTCATGCTTTCAGACGAAACCAATTTCTGCTTACTTTATGGGACGACTTCGGGGAAATTGAAGGAGCTGAATTGGAAGCTCAAATAGGAAAGGGTAAAGAGTTCCCTGTAATCCTTGCAAGGAACATTGGAATCTCTGGTTATCAAGGTATGCGTGAATTACATTGTTTTACTGAAATCTCATTTTTTATACCATACACTATTACACGATCATTTCATATGTACACGTTTATCCTTGCAAACCAGATTCAACTTCACGATATGCATAAATCCTACTTACCCGCAAGCATTACAGTTGATCAGTTGGTACTGACTTCTTACTATACATCTCTAGCTTTAGCATGCCATAAAAAGCATATTTCACAATTTTCAATTGTCATAATAGGGCAAAGACAAACAAAGGCGTGCTTTTTGGGCAATGTGTCGGGTAACTTCGCAGGATCATCCACTGCTCTTACCATGAATCCTGTTCACCGACGAGTCGTTTCTATTGCAGAAATTACAACAGCGGCTTCAGTAGGTTTCAGAAATATTTAGACTAGCTCAAATTATTGATGGAATAGAGTTAGATATACAGTTTTTGTTGGGCATTACAGGTTGGATTTTTCCACATTGAGGCCGAAATGTCAATATCAGATGATCTTCAAAAGTTTTGTGTCCTAGAATGCTCAGGCTGCAAACAGAAAAAATGCACAGAAGAGAAGAAGCAGTTTGATTGCGCTAAATGTCAAAGACAGACAACATTGGTGCCTCGGTATTACGTTTATGCTATATACATAAATTTATTGTGGTAAAATATTGCATATATACAAATAAAATTTCAAGTATTAACTCATTATGCTTGTAGGTGTACCTTCCAAATTGATCTGATTGATGGCAATGGTTCAACAAGTGTCTTCATTTCTGGTGATCCGGCCGAAAAACTTCTCTCCATGAAGGCAGAGGACATATTTGACACAACCTGCGTCAAGGTTACCTCTTACTTATATTTCTTAGTGTCTGTGTTTATATATACTTAATATACTTCTGCAAACGATTTCTTTTTGTTTCCAGAACCAACTTCTCCGTGTTGATCAGACCCAACAAATGTTGTCGAAGAGACTATTTCACATTCAACTGAGAAAGTCATCATCCTGGACAAACTCTAATGTTACTTAGTCAAGTCTAACAGTTCTGTCCTACACGGAAAAAGAACATGTATCTCTACCAGGCACTAGCGAGAGGAACATTAAAAAGGCCAAATCGTTCGATGCTAGCGAGGTAGAGATGAAAGCAACATTTGTTGAATCTGAATCTTCCAGCACCGGTGCCTCAATTGAACCACCCACGCCAATGAAGAAGTTGTGAAAGGTTAGTGAACCTGTCGGTGAAGTTAGGCAAATTAGTCGGTCTTTTTTCCCCTTTCTAAAAGGATGTTACAATTAACTTGACAAGCACCAATATGAGCTTACTAAATATGTCTAGCTGAAATGTGGATTATTGTTAGATTTCAGATACTCATGCCTATTTAGTACTGATAATAACATATTAAGGGGTTGGAAATGGAAGAATTGTAAGGCTTGCTTAGATAAGTAATTTTAAGAATCTATTCTCTTCTGAGAGCTACGAGTCCATTACAACACATGGTATTTCCCTAACGATCAGTAATGAGGAATTAAGTGAAATTAAAAGAACCAGAGGAAGACTCCATAACTGATAGAACCAAGGACACTGAAATTGAGTTTGTCTCAACAGGTCCTCCTAAGTTATTCCAGCCATTATTTCATATTGACCTTACATTAATAAGATTCATATTAGTCTTTCGACCTCTATTTCGAAGGCTCATTAGTTCATTATTATGCTTTTTTAAATTCAATTAGACTACATAATGTTAAGTGTTCCGAAGGTCAATGACTTAGTAAAAATTCACTCAACTGTGTCAAGGCAAACATGTCAACAATAACGAATAACTAATGGCTGCTTTAGAGTTTCAGCTATATATTTTCTTCTATCTGAACCCCTTCATTTACCTTCTTCAAATAAATATGCGGTCAGTGGAAATAATAAAGTTCATACACTTATACGAGGATCTTACTCTGACTATTTGTAGCATGTGCACTTTTCAATAATTTGCAGCAATAGAAAATAGTAATGTCCCCATGGGTACATTGAATAGTGAAGAAGTTGGGATATGTTCAGAAAGTCTACAGCCGCCAAGTAGTATTTTTAAGTTTTTGGCTTCTACATCAAAGTATACTCTGTGTTGTCTATATTCGAGTTCTTATGGGCAAGTGTACAAATCAGTTAGGAAGTTCCATTTGGTGGTCACTTCTGTCGGATCGAAATGTCAACGGTGTTCACTTGTGTACTCTTTGTAGTAAGAGATTATACATGTTCTGCTCTGAATGTCAACTGATTTTTATATTTTTAAGTTTTTAAGCTGCTTCATTTCTTTTCCAGAGTACTTAAGTTTAACTCCATTCAGTTGTATGTTCACATTTTTCTGTTATAATATGACATCAAAGTAGCTATGACTACTTTAATGATTCAATTTGATATACTTACATTTAATTACAGGAAGTATGTTCCTCATTTTGGTATTTTTGGTTACTAAAAAAACCATAACATTTGGGATTCTCAATCTGCACAACCTCACTTGGTATGAAGGTCCTGTTATAAGAAGTTGGGGAGAAGGAAGTAACAGAGATGGTACTCAACTTTTTCAAGTTTTTGGGCTGCCTCAGGGATTCAGATTTTGCGTCAAGTGGATTGCCACACTCAGTTAGGTATGTTGTATTACACCTTCGTCTAAGTAAATGTTCATTATTAACATAACTTCACCATAAAACTATCACCTTTGGCTGTAAATTTGTGGAATTAATGTAGTATATTCTGTCTCAAATTTTTGTTGTAGTATCTTTCTCACTTCCTTGCCAATATCTCTACCGATAAACTTTTAGGTACTTTGACATCTCGCTGTGCCATAAATACTGCGACTGGAGAAGCTTACGCGGACTCCAATTGTACCATGTTGTTGTTCTAGACTAAGATACCATCATCTTGTAACTAAAAACTCCCAACACTCTTTTAACTTTTTGGTATCACTACTACTGCAACAGTGTTTGGATAAGTGTATCTGCACGACACGCTTGTGTCTATTGTAAATATTGTGAACCTTATCTATAATAGTGTGATATCCAGGTTGTATTCCAGTAGTCTTGTGCTCAATCATTTGTTCAAGGTTCTTGGTAAACTCTGATTTCAGTGGCTTCCGTCATTGGTCAGAAAGAACTCTTTTTTTATCCTCTTTTATTTCTCAGTGTAACAACTTGGACATTCTTCTTGTAGACTGAAATATCTTCTCTTTAGGCTCCGAGTTCTTTTTTGGGATGTAGACACCGGATCCTATGACTAAAGTATTGGGAAATAACTGATTATGTATTGACTCTGTATCTATATGATTATATGCTCTGTTGACCCAGCTCTGCTGCTTCCATCAGCACGTGATCATGTCGGTTGGAGACAACCTAAAAATAATGTTGGACTGGGCAATGAGGGATGTCAAAATGTGGTGAGTTATTGTGTAGCACCTATTCGTCTTAGCGCAGCTGCTCTTGGCAAGTTGTATAAGCATGTGCCTTCTGACCGATTCTGGTTTACATTATTGTTTTCTCTGGTGTCATTTCCTTCCTTTGGCGTTTTCCTAAAGGAATTAGATTATCAATTTCCTTAAGTTATACTGTTTGTCGGCAAGCGATGTTAACGTGATATAGTACTAGATTGACCTAAAGTCTTTCTATTTATCCAGCTAGAATTCAAATAGAATTGAAGGAAAATGAATGTGATAAGATAGAACAAAATTTTAATTTTTTGGGGTTCCTTTGGCTTTTCCATTTTTCCCTCTGTTTCAACTCCTCCTCTTCTTCTAGACTTTGGACTTCTCTGTATTTTCGAGCTTTCTTAACTTACCACTTTTTGGTGTTTCTGAGCTTTATCCCATCTCCGCAAGCGTCATGTGTAATAAGATTCTAACTTGGAGATTTATGGTGCCTTCAATTTTTCCTACGATTTCCTCAATTTGAGATAGCCTTCAAATTTTGTGCTGATTTTAAATATTTGATTTGATTTAGCTACTGCTATGTTTTACTTTCTGATGTTCACATCCACTTTTCCAGTTCTATTGTTGATTCATGAAGTTTTGTTATAGGTTTTCTTGATTCCTATATTTGGTACTCTGAGACAATTCATGGCTGTATCAACTATGCTTTTCTTGGGGTTTGGGTATTTTGTTATGGTACTTGGAGTTACTTCACATAATGGGGTTGTTGTCGTTATTCAGTTCTTCCAGTGGCATTTTCATGGTGATACAGATATGCAATTCTCTTTCTCTGCTTTTGTATGTGTTTTCTTTCTTTGTACATCTATCACTTTCTTTTTGCTTTCTGGTTTCTGATTTTGTCTGTTTCTTATGAGTATTTTGTATCTTTTTCCATGTTTTGGACTGTGTATAATTACCACTGGTTTCTGTTTTTGAACTCATTAGTCTCTAATGATGCTCTATTGTCTGTTTTCTATCACTAACATTTTACATGTTAACCTTGGAAATTGAGCTTCGTTTTGTTTTGTGATTTTGGTGGTATTTATGGCTGTGTTGATTTGTATTTCTGGAGTCTGCAGCTTAGAGGTTCTTGAGAAAAGAAGGATTAGAGTGATTAGTGACATGTTATAAGAAGTTGAAAATGGCATCATCTTCTGCTGAAAATAGTCCAGTCCTACTCAGAATAGCACCTCCAAATTATCATCCATATCCATCTCCCTTGGTTACATATGAGATTGTTGTGACCTCTTCTCAACTGTTTATGGATACTTTGTAGAGGCTCCATACTGCCATGAGAACTAAGTTCATGTGAGTCTTCTCTTATCTTTTTTGCCTAATATGGAACCTATGCCCTTTTATGAGTTTTTTTTTGGTAAGCTTGCATGCACCTCGACTGTTTCACTGATGAAATGGAATTGAACTTAACAAAATGAATATAGAAAAGATTCATATAAATGCAAGTTTTTGGTGTATTATAAGGTACCGATAAAGATATACAAGTTATTTCCAGCAGCCAATGTAGTGTTTCATGCACCACATAGCTCTGCTATGATCACCACAATGCTTCACACCTATCAAGTAAACAAAAGATCAACTATGCTTGGATGCAGAGGAATTTTCAAGATACTGTAAAGAACAAATACAAGTCTGAAGAATGTTGGTTACAACATATATAAAAATTTTACACGGTGAAAAGTCATATAAATTTATTTATTTAAAAAAATGCAGACAATGATACAACACGATCCTCATGTATTTGTAGGAAAATTATGGACGGGAGCTTTTGACACTATCAACTGTGAAAATAAATCTTGTGCTTCAACAAGTGAGAGAGTTGGAGATCTTATATTTGGACATATCTTTGCATCATATATCTGTGAATATGTATATTATTGTGTATTTTTAACAAATATAATTCTGTCTGTTCTCCTTAATTAGGGATGTTGAATTAGTTCTTTAGTACTATACTTTGTGATCAAATAACTATGCAAATCATTCAAAAAGATAAAGGGAAAATTGTATGAAATAACAAACTATTAATTCAAATTAAATGCTATAGTCATAGTTTATTTTATTTGTAATTCGCAGCAAACATCTCAATTTTTCGCCATCTGATTCGGTATACAATTAACCATTTTCGATATACAACTAGTCATTTTATACATTTGTTTTAAAATTATTCTTGATTGCTAACATATATTACTATCTTCTCACAGAAGCTAATGAATATGAAGATGTAAGCCAAGAATTTATTTTTTGTGATTTAAGTTCTAACTTTTTGAGGTTGTTAATTTACAAAATTTATACCAATGTCTACTGCCTACATAATTGCAGGCAATGAAGAAGTAAAGTGTCACCGCCACTCACATAAGTCGATCACCATTTGATATCTTTTATTTTATTCTTCAAATCAAATCAACACATGGATATAAAAAAACATATTTCCTCCATCTCATATTAAATGGACATTTTACTAAAAATACTTGCTTCATATTACTTGATTCACTTACTAAATTAGGAGAGAGTTAATTAATTTTCTCATTTTACCCCTACAATTAATATGTCCTTTGAAAGTTTAAACAAACTTTAATGACCCAGGAATTTTTTTTTTCAAGAGGCTAATTAATATGAACAAAGGTTAAAATAGTAAAGTTGATCAATTTGTTAATGATTTCTTAATTATCGTGAAAAATTGAAAATGTACATCTAATATGGGACAGAAAAAGTAACAATTTAAAATGTCAATGTGATCAGTTCTACAAAGTCTTACAGTGTCTGAAAGAATTTAAACAACATTTGGTATAAGATTTGTGTACCTTTGATTGTTGCAGCGGAATGAAATTCACGAACTGGATGATTTGCTCCAAAGCCTTCTTTGAATCACTAGGAAACAAAGATAGCGTTTCACAAACTAAATGTTCTTTTTGTTGTGCGTCTTTAATCTAAGAAGATTTTCTTGTTCTCTTTTGAGTTTTTGTTGTTTTTCTTGTGTTTTTGTCTTCACTAATCTAAAAAGTAAAAAGAAATAAACATGATTTAAAAAGGAGAGCATATTAACGTGGGAATAGTCACCCCTTTTTGAATAAGTATTTATCTTCTTTTTTTTTAATCTAGAAAAAAAACAATCTTGGGTCAAATCGGGTTGGATCGGTCCACATGGGCGACCCACAACCCAAAGCTTACATCTCTCACTTCGCACATGGTGGACAAGCCCAAACCAACACAACATCAACTAAACACACAATTCATACGACAAATAATTCGTGCGACATGTGAGTATCAAGAACTTACCTTTAAGGTTTTACAAGCCCTACATAGAAATTCAATCACATGTGGAAAGAATTCATTATTATTATAAGGACATCATTACTCACAATACCCCCAGACTTCATTCACTACTTCAATAATTACTTATTCGATCCCTCATCCTCTTAAAGAGGTTAACTCGAGTTCATGTTTAACTTTATACACACAATTACACTCTATATGTTTAGTGCAATAGCCAACTTGTGTATACAAGTTTATTACTCAATTAATCGTCTTTCCTATTTACTCGAATCTATTTGATCCAATTCAACTGCTTTCCTAGACATGTACTGCATTGTTGAATCATTCATGGCTATTAGTAACATGCTAAAGTAGTTACATCGATTGAAACTTCAAGAAACAACAAAAGGTCAAAGGGCATTTCATTGAAAAGTCATTTTAACTTTTCAGGGTCTCACACAGTATTTTGAAAGGTGGGGTCGTAAGGCAGGGCATTTTACTTAGTATAGGGCGAGGCGTAAGCCTTGAGACGTGGGGCGTAAGCCTTATGGATCTTTAAATTTTTAATTTACAATATAGTATAATAATATAATGACACAGAATTATAAAAATACATCAATAGTTTGAAATAATTACAAACATGATTAAAGAAACTCATAGAAAATAAAACTTCTAACATGATTATACAAGTATAAATAATCTAACATCTTAACTTTCTAATAATAAAAGAATCATTATTTCTAAAAAAATGTTTTATCATACTTTACAATTAACTCCCTAAAAGAAAATAATCAATAAAACTTACTAGTATTATAATAAAAACATCACTCCATCATGAATATAAATATTACTTTCAAATAGCTAAATAAAATATGATAATTTTGAGACATATGACAAAACCATGAAGACCAATCATAAGTGAAAACATAAAATTTTGCTACGTATTTTTAAAAGAAATGTTACGCAATATATAATCACTTTCATAGTGTTACGAAATAGTAAAAATGTATAACAACTTATTATTTGAGTTTCTCTCTGATTAAAGGTAACGCTATCAAAGTTGCTTCATCCAATACTAAGCATCATCGATCGTTCAATAGTAATATAACTCAACTAGTGAGTTGGGGTCGAGTCCCAAGGGAGTTGTTCGTACTCAAGAATCAATAAAAAGAATAAATATGCTCAAGTCAATCATAACTAAAAACATTTACAAAGAAAAACATAATTCAAGTTTGGGGTGACACAAATGTAAAATATCAAAGGGGGTTTGTTTGTACTATCAACTAAAACAGTAAATAACACGAAAATACGAATATGGAGACGGGATTCTTGGGATGTGATAGGATTATGGGATAAGGTAAACAATCGGATAATTGCAATTAATAGTAAACAATTGCAAATCACTGAATAAGCTAGACTTTAGTGGGGGTAAATTTTCTCTCGAACAATTTACCCCAAATCAAATTGGTTTCTCTCGAACACTAATAAACAACAATGAAGCACAACCTTCGCTTTAGTCCATTCACTCTCTCGAGATGAATGTGTGGAAAAGGGTTTAGGATTCACTCTCTCGAGCTAAATCCATGACAACCCAATACCCACAGACCATCGATTCAACAATTTTGGTTTTAAAACCTCTCTCTCGAGCAAGCCAAAAATACAAAGTTAGGATTGTATTTGCAACTACAACCCATTAAATTCAACCACAATTACTGAATGAAATCACTTTTAAACAACAAATAAACTATCAATTAACAATACCCAACAGTTAAATCAACCCATAATTACATAATCACACCCCAAGAATTGGGATTTTAGCTAGACATAGTAAAAAGGTAAAAATCGTTACTAAGTTGTGTTTCCATCAACTAGGTAAGATTGATATAGTCTTTACAAAGGTCTAAGATGAAGAATCTTCAATACTCACTTCCAATTTCTTAGAGATGGAAATCTTCAAATCTTCAAAGCTAAAGAAATATTGTCTCTCTATTCAGTTCTAAACTCTAAACTTCAAAAACTGAACAATACTATGATATGAGATACTAAGATAAAAATTTAAACAAGTATTTATAGTTGTCAAAAAGTGTGTTGTGAAGGACCAGTTGGCGCAATAAGTCGAGATCGCCGATCCACTCAGCGATCCGCCCTTTGGTCATTTGTATCGCCTTTTTGCTTTTGCCTTCAACATCCTTGAAGTCCTGTAACTTTGGGCGATAAGGCACTGTATCGCGGAACTGTTCGGTGACTCGCCGACTGCTCCTGTCTATTGGCGACTTGATTTTCTCCTTTAGGGCTTGGCACACTGGAACATTAGGCGAGACCCAGTCCATTCGGCGACTCACCCAATGGTTTAGGCAATCCTCGGGCCTTCTTTTCTTCATTCTTTTAGCTGCCTTGTTCCTTTTTGCTCAATAGTATCCATGTTTTGTCCCTAAGTCCAAATACTTGAAATTTAAGGATTTACATTAGTTATTGAGACAAAATATGTATTTGAGGACACTAAATCTATTAAAATAAAGTCCTAAATGAGTCCAAATCGTGGACTCATCAACACCCCCAACTTAAACTTTTGCTTGTCCTCAAGTAAAACTCAAGTTCAGCAGTTCAAAATGATGTCTCAAACAGTGCTACACGAGACTCAATCATGAATGCACACAAGAAGACTCAATTTACTCATGCAAGGATCAATTGTGCAATCAAAGATTCAAGTTGTGACTCACCATTACCAAAGAATCTCAAGCTCACAAAAGGTACTCAAATGCCATCAGACAAAGGATGATTCCATATTCACACACAATGGTTCAACAATTTAAAGTTCCGGAATCAAATGCAACGCTCACACTCACAAAGATGAACAAAATGTATGATTTCAACCATAGGTTTACCCGTATTTTCCAACCAACATTTGTTTCAGCTCACTCAAGATAAAAAAGGTCTTTTCAAGGCTTGTAATGGGGATGAGTGCAAATGTATGGTCATTTAGGCTCAATGGCTATAGTCCTCATGAAATGTGGTGTGAACAACACTTCCTTTCCTTTTCTTCATCATTTTTCATTTGTGCTTACAAGTCATTCCATCATTCACTTTCCATGGACTGTTGGAAATCCCATTTCTTTTTGCATTTTTCAACTTTATTCCACAATTCATTCATTCCTTTTCTTTTCCATTCTTTTCTTCTCTTTTTTTTTGTATGGAGGGGTTCCATTTTTTTACAAAACCATGGGTCAAAAGGGGACTTTCTTGCACTTCTTGATTTACCTTTTCTTTTCACCACACCCCCAATTTAGGCTTTTGACCTAAGTTGACTATTCAAACAAACCACAAATCATGAGGATTATGGGTAATGGATTAAGAAAGGTTATATTTTTATCAAGTTTTTTCCAAGAAAAGGTTAAGGCTCAAAGGGTGCTCAAAAGGAGTTCATACACTCACAAGGTTGGCCACAAAAAAGGTATAATGTCAAATTGTTTCTCACTCTTAAAAGTTGCCTAAGATCCTATCAAGAGATTGCATCACTTAGTCAGACGGGCCAACGGGGCAAATTCTAGGTGTCATCACACATGGTTCATGGTAAGCTCATCACACAAGGCATTGACACCAAAGTCAAACAAGACTCCACACTTTCACTAGTGTGCAATGTTCATCACAAGAGACTCAATTCAATACTTGGCTAGTCACAACGAGATGCAAAGAGTTCACATATTGACTATGCAACTTCATTTGGCCTCATCGTAGCCACACATTCATTTTTGTTCAATTGTGAGCACTATTCAAGTCATCGGTATTGATCAAAACCGATACTCAAATTTGCAAGAGAACAGTCACATTCATCACAAACAAGAGGTGGGATAATTTTTCGAAAGGGTCAAAAATCATTTACAATTAAAAACAAGGAGCCACAAACTCAAACATCCACAAAAGCAGTGTAAACCACAAGATAAAGCTCAAAACCCAATTATATAAAGAAAACTAATCAGGTCACAAAAGGTGGGCCTCACCCCTACCACAAATAAAACATTTCTCCTCAAATGCAAACAAAAGTATCCAAAAGTCAGAAAGTAAGACAGAGAGGGAAATAAAGATAGGGTCATGTGTCTACATAGTTGCTCCATCTGTCTAGGCATTAGTGCCCGGTGCATCACTCTGGTCCTGGGTCTCAGTACCCGAAGTCACCTCAGAAGAAACAGCAGTGCCAGACCCACTAGGAGCTGCCAAGGGTGTATCCGCCAAAAAGGTTTGAACAACTGCATAGAATCCCCGGGCCCATGAAGAAATAAAGGGGCCTCGGAGAGTAGTCTTGCTGTCAGAAATGGGCTTCTTGTCCTTGACTTTATCTCCAGGTGGAGGTTCTTATCTTCCCTTCTTGGGGGATTTAATCCCCCCTTCATTTATTTTGATATCCCGTGCTCTTTTCCGGGGTGGCATGTTTCTCCCAGCAACTTTTGGTCTAGCCATGTCTACAAAATATCAGGAAAAAGTTAGAAACAACTCAATCAAATCCACAGAAAAACAGTTGCAGACAGACTCACCGATCCAGTCGATGGGTCGCTGAATCACTTTAGTGAGCCAGATCGGGCTCGCCGAAAGGATTGGCTCTAAACTTTTGGCAAGTCGGCGATGGTAAATGCCTTTTGGTGAATCATCGACAGCTTTCGGCGAGCAAGGGTTAGACCGCCGAAAGTTACAGTGCAAAAAGGGTTCAGGGGTGCAGACAAAGGGCGATCAAGAAGACTTACAATGAGTTGCCGAGTGCCTTCGACGACCTCAGACTTCTAGCCGAAAGTTGCAGAGTTCAACAACAATTAAAGCATGAAATTAAAGGCGAGATGGGGAACTTCGGTGAACCGTCGAGTGATTCGGCGAGCTCCACCCAGCTCGTCAAACGACCCCAATGTGCCTACTTTCAACCCAACTTCTCGAATTCAACCCCGCAGCCCCAAAAAACAAAATAAAAGCATGCAAAACTCAAATTAACACTAGACCCATAGCACACATTACCGCGGCATACTCAGACTTCTCCCGGTTTTGCCAAATTTGGCCAATTGATGACTTTTACCCTTAAGAAGGACGTCACCCGCTCTATCATTGGGCAAATTACGTCTTTTTGCACAATATGGGCTACTAAGACTTCACCCAACCAAACTAAACAACATGCAAGCACAACCCCACAAAATTTAAATCATTTCAACGCACAAGAATACAGGATTTTCAATAATCAAAACAATACGGGTAAGATTATCAAATTAAAATAGGCAATCAAAGAACAATTAAGCTCAGAGAGGCCCAACATACTTCAACAAGATAATATCGATTGCATAAGAGTACAAATGTTAAAAGTAAATGCGGGGTGCGGAAAACTAACATTTAATGTCGATAAAAAAATAAGATTGAAATGCTAGGCGGCAATGTAATCCAAATCCGAGAACAAATCAACCACTAAAATACTCTGAAGGTGCAAGAAATATAGAAACTAGAGTGCGGGTGTGAGTTTGTGACGATTTAAAGTTAGGGAAAGTGAAAGAGTTTGAAAGTTTAAACCTTTGGCCTTTAAAAACCATCCAGTTCTCGCCCATTCGGCGACATTAGTCATGCCCGCCGATCCACTAGGCGACCCGCCGAGTGTAAACTTACTTCGCTGAGTTTTACAGGACCTCTAGTTAATCTGGGAGTCCAAACGGCAGACAAGATCGCCATCGCCGACCTGGTCGACGACTCACTGACAATTTCCTGGGCTTGCCAAGTTTTACAGACTCCACTTTGAAGATGTCTTGAGTCCAACGACGGTCTGATTCGGGGTCGTTGACCTCTTTGGCTATGCGCCGAGTGGACCTTTTGCTCGCCAACCTACACTTTTCAATCACTTTCCACACCATTATTCAAAACTTAAAAAGAAAGAAAATAAAACTTGGGTTGCCTCCCAAGCAACGCCTTAGTTAACGTTGTGGCATAACCCAAGTCCACCTTCAAACCTCATTCTTGGGGTTGGCCATTGTGTCACTAGGCAACCCCCTTTGCTGTCTCGGGTTTAGATGAGACGAGATATGACCCATTTGGGTCTCCAACTGCTTGATCGACACTGAATGGGAGGTGACGGTCTGGCTAAGGGTCGACACGTCTTCTTTCATCTCTTTCAAGATCTTGTCTGACCCCTCAACTTTGTTGAGGATACGAGAAAGTATATCATCAGACCGACCACCTTCCGAATCCTTTGACTTTTGGCGCTCGTGGGGAGGCACATACATATCCTTCTCCCCATCCTTCCAATTTGGATTACAGTCCCTCCATTCACGATCTCGATCTTTCCAACCTTCATCCTTATTCCAACCTTGATTACCACCCTGCCTCGGGTAGTTTGAACGACAACCACCACCTTGGTTGGCTAGGAAATTCACCTCTTCATTATACAAGGCCTCAAACTTAGACTCATCCGGATTAGCACACCCGACACCCACGTCATTGAAACTTCGAGCACCAGCTCCCATGACATTTTTAGATAAAATGTCAAGTTGTGTCATGATCTTGGCCATGCTCTAGTCCTTCTCATGGTCCTTCTCCATCTATTCCTTCGTCAACTTGAACGTGAGAGGGGAGACCTAGTCTTCACGGGTGTACCACACCCTGTTTATGGTAGTCATGCCATCCAAGAGTTGAGTCGCTATCACATAAGGTTGCTGCATCAAACCTCCCGGAGAAAGTTGGTCAGCAACACCCTTATTTACCGAGTCGAGACTCCGGTAAAAATATTGCAGCAACACGTTATCAGGCAAGCCATGGGTTGGGCGTTGAAGCACCAACTTTTTGAATCGTAGCCAAGTTTAATGAATTGGCTCGTCTTCTAGATGCTTGAAGCTCTGAATGTTGTCCCGAAGAGTCATCATCTTCGAAGGAGGGAAAAATCGCACATTAAATGCAATAACCAACTCCTCCCACGAAATAATTGATTCACGTGGCAATTCAGCCAGCCACTTGCACGTTTCTCCTATCAAAGAGAACGGGAACAACCTCAACTGGACCGATTCTTGGGAGATATTCTTGAAGGAAAATGATCTGCATACATCCACGAAGTTTCTAATGTGCTCATGGGGATCCTCATTAGCCAACTCACTGAAAAGCCCTTTTAGTTGCAAGAGTTGCAACATAGTACTCGTGATGGGGAACACCGCATTCCTTTCAGCCGGAGGCAAGCGAATGGCACCAATACCTCCCATAAGATGGGGGTCATTAGCATGAGGCTCGTTGACATCGTTGAGGTTTCTGATGTCATCTTAATTGCCTACTTGGTTGCCATTGTTGCCGTTCACACTCACACTTCTTGTTTTAACACACAACCAATCAAAACAAAACTAAAAATTAAGTAAGTTTCACTATAACTAACAAGAACAAAATTCAACTTAACTAAAAATTCTCAACTAACACCACTCCCCGACAGCGGTGCCATTTTGATTAAAGGTAACACTATCAAAGATGCTTCATCCAATACTAAGCATCAACGATCGTTCAATAGTAATATAACCCAACTAGTGAGTTGGGGTCTAGTCCCAAGGGAGTGGTTCGTACTCAAGAATCAATATAAAATCATAAATATGCTCAAGTCAATCATAGCTAAAAATATTTATGAAGAAAAATATAATTCAAGTTTGGGGTGACACAAGTGTCAAATATCAAAGGGGGTTTGTTTGTACTATCAACTAAAATAGTAAATAACATGAAAATACGAATATGGAGATGGGATTTTTGGGATATGATAGGATTATGGGCTAAGGTAAACAACTGGGTAATTGCAATTAATAGTAAGCAACTGCAAATCAGTGAATAAGCTAGACTTTAGTCGGGGTAAATTTTCTCTCGAACAATTTACCCAAAATCAAATTAATTTCTCTCGAACACCAATAAGTAGCAATGAAGCACATCCTTCGCTTTAGTCCATTCACTCTCTCGAGCTGAATGTGTGGAAAAGGGTTTAGCTTTCACTCTCTCAAGCTGAACCCATGACAACCCAATACCCACAAACCATCGATTCAAGAATTTTGGTTTTAAAACCTCTCTCTCGAGCAAGCCAAAAATATGAAGTTAAGATTGTATTCGCAACTACAACCCATTAAATTCAACCACAATTACTGAACGAAATCACTTTTAAACAGTAAATGAACTATCAATTAACAATACCCAGCAGTTAAATCAACCCATAATCACACCCCAAGAATTGGGGTTTTAGCTAGACATAGTAAAAAGGTAAAAATCGTTACCAAGTTGTGTTTTCATCAACTGGGTAAGATTGATATAGTCTTTACAAAGGTATAATCTTCAACACCCACTTCCAATTTCTTAGAGATGGAAATCTTTAAATCTTCAAAGCTAAGGAAATATTCTCTCTATTTAGTTCTAAACTCTAAACTTCAAAAACTGAACAATACTATGATTTGAGATACTAAGCTAAAATTTTAAACAAGTATTTATAGTTGTCAAAAGTGTGCTGTGAAGGACCAGTTGACGCAATAAGTCGGGATCGCCAATCCACTCGACGATCCGCCCTTTGGTCATTTTTATCGCCTTTTTGCTTTTGCCTTCAGCATCCTTGAGGTCCTGTAACTCTGGGAGATAAAGCACTGCATCACGGAACTGTTCGGCGACTCGTTGTCTGCTCCTTTCTATTGCCGACTTGATTTTCTCCTTCAGGGCTTGGCACACTAGAACATTAGGCGAGACCCAATCCAGTCGGCGACTCGCCTAATGGTTTAGGCGATCCTCATGCTTTCTTTTCTTCGTTCTTTCAGTTGTCTTGTTCCTTTTTGCTCAATAGTGTCCATGCTTTGTCCCTAAGTCCAAATACCTGAAATTCAATGATTTATATCAGTTATTGAGATAAAATATGTATTTGAGGACACTAAATCTATTAAAATAAAGCCCTAAATGAGTCCAAATCGTGGACTCATTACTCTCATTCTTCTTATTTCTATAGGTTAAAAAATTATTATGTTTCATTCATTTATTCAAGAATTATGAGGGTCAACAATGTTAACTAAAAGTTTTAATACATAATATGTGTAAGATCTGTTAGGCAAACCCCGAGGGTTGGGCGTTGGGCGTGTTTAGGGCGTACAGTCGAGCTCTTGGGGAGTAAGTCTTATAGAATTAAGCCCCACCCCAGGGCGAGTCCCAACAGAGTCTTTTAAAACACTGGTCTCACACAATGAAGAAGTAGGAAACCATTCTTTCATTGACCTATTGATCGCTTGACACACGTGGTATGAAACACGTGCTACGATGTTTTCACCTTATATTAGTGTATGTGTCTCATTCTTTTGATTATCCAACATTGTACAGACCTTAGTCTAAACACCTCAAGATGTTTAGCCCTAGTTTCTCTTATCCAGTGATCCTCAAATTCATTTTCTTAGAGAAACTTTTGTCTAGCTCATAAAACAAGTCATAATATGGTGGTGAAACTCATCTCTTCACATTTCCCGACGTAAGAGGCGATTTCTCGTGTGAGAGAGCCAATCTCGCGACTTGTTCAACACAACTTATTTCTTACAAATTATCACATGCATATTATATTTGAATATAAATCCAGTAGTATTATATATAAGAGAATATTATAACAATCAAGTTATTTTACAATACTAAAATATCATTATATTCTACACAAACCTAGAGCCTTAACATGTTTTTCAAACAAGTATCTAGAAATGGCCTTTGTAAAAGGATCAACTATCATTTCACGTGTAGGAATGTATTACAAAGTTATTTCTCCACTTGCCACTACGTCTCTCACAAAGTTATACTTGATGTCAATGTGTTTGGTCTTGCTGTAATATTTAGGATCCTTCGTATATGCGATAGCCGCTTGACTATCACAATATAGAATCAAGAGACCCTTAGAATTCTTTGCAATGCTCAAAGAATCTTTTTAACCAAACAACTTTTTGTACTACAGACGCACAAGTCACAAATTTAGATTCCATGGTTGAAAGAGTTGTGCAAGTTTGTTTCTTACTTTTCCATGAAATAGCACCACCATTTAGTAAGAAAGCATAACCGGATGTTGATTTTCTATCATTCCGGTCACCAACCAAATCAGTATCTATATAACCTCTTATGAATAAATCAGATCCACTATAACAAAATGTATGATCTGCAGTTCCCTTCAAGTATCGGAATATTCTCTTTACTTCTTTCCAATGATCTTTTCCAAGATTGAATTGATACTTGCTAACTAGACTCGTTGCATAACAAATGTCAGGGCGAGTACACATCATAGCATACATCAAACTCCCGACATCACTAGAATAAGGAACTCGAGACATGTCTTCCTTTTCTTTTTTAGTCTTTAGACACATTTCAAGGCTTAAAGTTTCACCCCTTGCTACATGAGTATCTATGGATTTGCAACTATTCATTCAAAAACGTTCCAATATTTTCTTTATATAAGTTTCTTGAGATAAACTCAAAAATTTCTTGGAACGATTTCTTTGGATCACCCATATCTTTCATATCAAATGATTTTGAAAGTCATGACTTGACAGTTTTCACATACTCCAAATTACTTCCAAGTAATAAAATATCATTTACGTAAAGAGAAAGAATTATAAAATTTCTATTGGACCTTTTCACATAGATGCAATGGTCTTCATCGATCATGGTGAAATTAAATGACATCACATCCTTATGAAATCTCAGGTACCACTGCCTTGAAGATTGCTTTAGGCCATTAATTGATCTTTTCAATTTACAAACTTTCTTTTCTGACCTTTAACAAAGAAACCTACTAGTTATTTCATGTAGACCTCCTCGTTTAATTCTCCATTGAGAAAATCAGTCTTCATATCCATTTGGTGTAATTGTAGATCTAAACGTGCAACAATAGCTAAAAGTAATCGTATGGAGCTAAACTTCTCAACTAGTGAAAAAGTTTCCTCATAGTCTATTCCAACATCTTGAGTAAAACCTTTTAGCACCAATCGCGCTTTGTGTCTTTTTATCGACCCATAGGATTTGC
Source organism: Solanum verrucosum (assembly GCF_900185275.1). Classification (NCBI taxonomy): domain Eukaryota; kingdom Viridiplantae; phylum Streptophyta; class Magnoliopsida; order Solanales; family Solanaceae; genus Solanum; species Solanum verrucosum. The sequence continues at coordinate 830,029 of NW_026020299.1, read as the reverse complement.
GTTTAACTTTGAGAATCCATTTATTCCCAATAGCTTTACGTTCCTTAGGAAGGTCAACTATATCCTACACTTTATTGGTTTTCATGGACTCTAATTCTTCTTTTATCACTTTTAACCATTTATCTTTTTTATGGCTCGATAAGGCCTCAGTCACAGAATTAGGTTCATCCAATTCTGTTGGAGATACCAAGAAAACATAATCCTCAATCTCATAAGATCATTTAGGTACACAATTTCTTTTACTCTTACGTATTTGAAGTTAAGATTCCTCTATAGGATTTTGGGATTCATAACTCCTACTTGGACCAGGAATCATTTCTTCATCTATTGAATTATCAAGTATGTCTGACAACATTACCTGATCTTCTGAATTCAACATTTCGTGGAGAGGCTTAACTTCATCTATTTCACCCTTTTTGGGAAAATCATTTTCCAGAAATCTGTCATCTCGTGATACAATTTCAATAATATTTCCATCCTCTAGTTCATCGATGAACACATAACCTTTGGAGCATTCAAAGTACCTTATAAAGATACATTTCTTTCCTTTTGGACTTAGTTTACCAAACTCACCAAAGCGATCTTTAATATATGTTGCACAACTCCACGGTCGTATATCATTTAGGTTTGTTTTGTTACCAGTCCAATGTTCATAAGGAGCGGAAGAACTTATTTAGAAGGCACTAGGTTCAATATGTGAACCGCAGTCAATAATGCATCTCCCCAGAAAGAGATAGATAAAGTTGTTTGCGCCATCATTGATCTTATCATGTCCAATAATGTTTTATTCCTTCTTTCAGTAACACCATTTTGTTGAGGTGTATAAGGAGTAGTTAATTGTCTGATAATACTCTTTTCAACACATAATTCTTCAAATTATTTTGACAAATATTCACGTCCTCGGTCAGTTCTTAAAGCCTTTATACTTTTATCTAATTGATTTCAACTTCGTTCATATATCTTTTAAAGCACTCAAGTGCTTCAGATTTATGAGAAAGCAAATACACATAACCAAAACGCATGAAATCATCAATAAATGTATTGAAGCATGTAGCACTAGACCTTGCCTTCACATTCATTGGACCACAAATATCATAATAAATTAATTGAAGCGGGAACTCGATCTTTTAGCCTTCCCAAATGGTTTATGCGTGATCTTTCCAGCAAGATAGTTTTCACAAGTTGGCATATCAATTTTGGTGAAAGAACCTAAATGTCTTTCTTTTGCCAACTTATTTATTCGATCTAGCCCTATGTGACATGCATAATCTTGCATGCCATGTAATAACATTAAGATCATTGTTACTTGAATAACATGACATTACATAACGGTCAACATAATAGTCATAAGTTGAAAGATTACAATCTAAAATGATAAAATGATCATAACGTAGCCCAAAATCATATAAAACATTATCTAGAGTTATTCTAACACCATTACGACTAAAAAACAAATTAAAACCAACGTTTAAAAGAACATACACAGATACTAAGTTTCGTCGAATCTCTAGAGCATATCGGATGTCATGCAACATTAAGGAACGACCAACGCAAGTCCACTTTGCAAGTATCTATACCTTTGACTTCAAGCCTAACATTATTTCCTACGTATATCCACCTTGATTTAGATGAAACTCGATGAAACTAAACGAAACTCCACAAACGCCTCTCTATCTCGACTCACGTGGTCGATGGATCTTGAGTCTACGATCCACATAGGATAAGATTCAGTTAGTAAAGAAGTGCTAGAAACATATGTAGAACTTAGAGATGCGTTTAGAATTGCTACATTTTTGGGCTCGGTATATTCACGAGCAAAATGCCTCAATCCTTGGAAATTGTAGCACTTCATTTTACTCTTGTCTCTCTTCTTGAAAAATCATCTGTCTTTCTTGGAATTTGGCTTCTTCCTTTTCTTAGAGGGTCCTTCTCAGTCTCTTTATCCTTCTCATTTCTTTTCCAATTTTTCTTGCGCTTGAAGCCTGAAGATTTTGTATCACTTGACTCTGCCAAAAAGGCATTAGAAGCAACTTTAGCAGCACCAAGGCGCTCATCTTCAAGTTCAACAGGGCGTGCAACATCAGAAAAAGTTTTGATGTTGTCATTATGGGTCAAGTTAACCTTCAAATGTTCCCAATAATTAGGAAGAGACCGAATCACTGCCTGAACCTGTTGCTCATCTGAAAGAACATGGCCAACACTCTTGAGTTGAGCTATCATGTTTGACATCACCCTAAGGTGTTGTATGATATTTTGATCATGACGCTTTTTGTAAGTGTCAAATTTGATAGTCAACTATCGGAGGCGGGTTACGTAACCCCATACGTTCCTCGGAGATGTGCCCACATAGCATAAGCAGTTGGGAATTCCTCACATTCATGTATGAGGTCATCAACCACTGAACTAACTATTATTCCACATGCAGTGAATTAGCTTTTTTTTCAAGCTTTGTAAGCTTCAAGATCTCTTATGTGTTGTGCAGAATTACCCTAATCTTATTGATTCAAAACATGATATGTACCTTCCAGAGCATTTGGCTCTTCCAGTACATGCCATATTTTACGACTCCAGATGTCGTAATTGTCACCATTAAGTTTTCCACCTTTGTTTAAGTCAGTAATGATACTTTTTGATGCCATGTATGCTATTGAGATATAATAGGGCAATAATTTTTAATCAATTACACATGCGACATACATATTTAAACAAATCAATTCTCATAAGATTTCATATTTAATGTAAAATCGAAAAGACACATATGCATTCAATCATCATCTACAAACTAAATAATTAACCAAAATTCAAATCTAATTTCTTAATGTGTATAATTAATTTATTGAAGACTTTCATAACAAGGATTTTTAAGTCTAATAACATAAGCTAAGAAAAAACAAACTACAAAATTCATATCTTAAAAAACAAACTGCATAATTCATATCTAAATCAACAATAACAAATTATAAGTAATTCAAAGACTAAAATCCTCCCACAAGTCTTCAAGACAACAAATATACACCTTAAAAGACTGACTGGGCCAATTGTCATGATAAACATCGGTCAATCTACTACCCCAAGATTCACGGAGAGCGTCTGTTAAATAAGCTAAGGCTCTCCAATCTGAAGTTTCTTTATAATCAACTAATTTAATCCATTTTATTTCAAAAAGGTGAATAAAATCACATGCTGAAATATTAGGGGACATCTTCAAAGACTCAAACTCTTTAAATTTCTTCTCTTTATCCCTTCGAATGGTCCTTTGATTCCTTGACATATTTGTGTTGCCCTTGGGACATTAATTTGTATTATTTCACGCCCTCGGAAATATGTCTTATGACGACTTTCTCTTCTACCTTGTCTCTTTGCTCGACTTTGAGAACTCCCACTTTGAGTAATTTGAGCATGTTCCCGTTCAACCATAGCTGAAATGGAAACAAAATGAAAATATTGTTAATACCATTTAATGCGACAACATATGTCACAAATTTCTCGTAAAAGGAAAAGAATTGCTTGAGGAACATAAGGACTAAATGAATTTACCGAGATCAATTTTAATGCACATAATAAAAATCATAATTTAGTCAAAAACATTTGTTCACTATTCTTTATAAAACAAAGAAAGTAATTCAAAGTCTATATCCCAAAAGGTTTTGACTAGATCCAAAAAAATTTATTACATAAATTCCATGTCTTGAATAAGAAACTTTTTTTAAAATTCATATCCATTGAACAAGTACAATATTTACTACCTTAAGTAGGGGTGTTCACGGGTCGGTTTGGATCGGTTATTGGTCAAAATCAAAACCAAACCAACTTAATCGGTTTTAAAATTATCAAAACCAAACCAAACCAAACCAATTATAATATACATTTATCGGTTTGGTGGTTATCGGTTTCGGTTTGGTTTGATTTGGTTATTCGGTTATTAACCATACACAAAAATAAAAGAAACAATTCATTCAAAATGTGAAAAAAGTGGCAACAATCCATTCAAAACAAAAAATAATTAGAATGACTTGAATTACCGAACTTTCGATCACTGAATTTACTATCAATAAAGCTTTAAAATTCACTATATTGGTCTAGAAGGAAGAGACAATAACATTTTCAATCCACAAAGAATTGTCATAGACACTCATATTCATGAAATCAATAAGAAAAATGTTTTCACTTTGGGATTTCTTGCTTTCAATAAGTAAAGTTTAAAGAAATTTTAATGGAAACATAAATAAAATCTTTAAAATTGTTTATAAAAACAATATATCAAGTATGTATATTAATAAAATATATGTATATAATTCATCGGTTCGGTTCGGTTATTTCTTCGTTTTTTTTTGAATAAAACCAAACCAAACCAAATACTACCGGTTTTCAAAAATCTAAAACCAAACCAAATCAAACCCAAATAAAATTGATTTTTTTTATCGATTTGGTTTGATTTTTCGATTTGAATCGATTTTTATCCAAACCGTGAACACCCCTAACCTTAAGTAAATAGGAATGGATGTCACATCAGATGACAAAAGAATATTTTTAAATGACTATAAATATCTAGCAAAAATAGAGGCAACTCACATTTTTTTTTTCCAAAAAAATAATTAAGCCTTCCATAGTACTAGTCTCCTTATTCTAAAAGGACATTGTATTTAATTTTTTTTTCTTACTTTTTATTTGACTTTTTCCAACAAAGAACGTACAAAAGACCAAAAAATAGTACAAGTCATTTAAAATCCATAACACTCCTTTTCCTTTACAACTCTAATCTTATTCAACTTTTCATCTTATATTTAGATTAAAAAAATAACTTCAAAAAAACAAACAGAAGAAAACGCTTCATCCATGATAGAGAAAAAAACTTTATTCTCTATCCAAAACAAAAAAAACTGATCATCTTTGATTGTCTTCCCAACAAAAAATAAAAATAAAAACACTTCATCGTCAGAATACTAAATTGAAGAATCGAAGGTATGTTCTTAGATTTACAATCAAATTCATTTTTTTCCTTTTAACATATGAGTTCTACTTAACTATAGTTTCAAAAAATATATATACAGATCTTCATATAAATATTCTTGACACAAGATTTATATATATATATATAACACAATCAATACATAATTTCAACGAATACTACATAATCATTGAGCAATTAACGATGGCTCTGATACCAATGAAAGAATTTAAACAACATTTGGTACAAGATTTGTGTACCTTTGATTGTTGCAGCGGAATGAAATTCACAAACTGGATGATTTGCTCCAAATCCTTCTTTGAATCACTAGGAAACAAAGGTAGTGTTTCACAAACTAAATATTTTTTTTATTGTGTGTCTTTAATCTAAGAAGATTTTCTTATTCTCTTTTGAGTTTTTGTTGTTTTTGTTGTTTTTTTTTGTCTTCACTAATCTAAAAAGTAAAAAGAAATAAACTTGATTTAAAAAGGAGAGCATATTAACGTTGGAACAGTTCCCACCCCTTTTTGAATTAGTATGTATCTTTTTTTTATTCAGAAAAAAAAAATCTTGGGTTGGATTGGATTGGATCCAATCGGATCGGGTCAGTTCATATGGGCAATCCACAACCCAAAATTTACAGTGTCTCAATGTATAAAACTATAAATCATTTTAGGAGTTACACTAATAAAAAATTGTGGGATTAACGAAAAAAAAAATCAATAAATTTCACATTAAAGAATCTAAAAAATGATTTATTTTCTTAATTAAGTGTTATTCTTCTAATATTAGTTCTTTTATTGTGATTGAACAATAGTTCTTTGTCTTCTTTTTTTTTTTTTTGAAAAATTATCCTTGATTTCTAACATATATCTATATTACCATAATCTTACAAAAGGCTAATGAATATGAAGTTGTTTGATACGAAGAGGTAGAGGCGGATCCAGAATTAAGAGTTTAGGGGTTCTAAATTTTAGGACAGATGAGAAAAATATTGCAAAGCATACTTCTTTTTTTTTTTAAAAAAAGAAACTTAGTTGATAGTGGAGTTCAAATCCACAACTCTAGCGCGAAAAGCATTTTCATAACTCATTCCTTACCACCGAGCCATCAATTAATTTTGTTAGGGGATTCACAAGTTAATATACATATTTATTTATTTGATTTTCTAATACAAATTCAAGCTCTATGGAAAAGCTGTTGAATTCATTTGAAACGCCAAACCAGGGGTGGCTCTATGCTTTGTAAAATAAGGCTTATGCATTTTGGGGGCCCCAATTTTTTATCAAGAATAAATTAATTATGTGTTAAAAATTTTATAGAAAAAATTGATTATTTATGATTAAAAGTATAATATTTTAAATATATATTATTTTACCCACTTTAACATCTTTTGTACTTTGTTAAAAATAAGAATTAATAATGAAAAGTGTTGAACAAAGTGAATTACAAATTCTTTTTTATTTGTTTTTAAATTTTAGCTTCAAGCATACAACAAGCATATTAAAAGGGGTAAACCAAGTTATCAACTTCATGAGATTATATGGTTCTAACTCTTATCTTTATTCAAAATTTGTCAATTTATTACTTATAAAATAAAATTTGAATAAATGTGTATACGAAGTTTGTTTATATTTTAGGCCTCGAATTGAAATTTCGCTTTAGACCCAACTACGTTGAGCCGCCCCTGCGCCGAACCCATACCCGCTCCCCAAACCCCCTAAATCCCCACTTAGCTCCGCCCTTGTGAAGAGGTAAGCCAAAAATTTATTTTAGTTGGGGTTGTTAACTTGCAGGGATTTATATGTCTACGTACTTGCCGGCAATACAGAAGTGGAGCGTCAACTTCTCTGGCTAAAATTTATATTTTATTTTTTAATATTTTTGTCTTTTTTTTCTTTTATATTTCTCTTTAAAATATTTTTTGACAAAATTTCTCTTTAAAAATATTTGTTGGAAGAAAAATACAAAAAGTTCATAATTGTCTACATTCATTGCCAAAAAAAATATTCAAAAGTATAAAGTATTTTCAATTTACACTAATATTCTTAATCTTCATGTCTTATTAATAGCCTTCAAAGTTTAATATAGATTGATTTTCATTTTATTTTTACAGTAATTATTTTAATCTCTTTTTTCGAATTTAGTTTTGCCTTCAAAGTTTAATATCAATTACGGAGATTGATTTTCATTTTATTTTTACAATAATTATTTTAATCTCTTTTTTCGAATTTAGTTTTCTTTCCTATGATTGGGTGAAACATTGATAAGTTTGCTAGTTAGTGATAGAGAGAGAAATGAACTTTTAAAGCCCGAACAAATTTACTAGTTAGTGATAGAGAGAGAAATGAACCTTCAAGGATTAATTTGAAATAAACTTACTACTCTGCATTAACCAAAACTTAACCCCGTAGGGTGGCAATGGAGCGGGGTGGATTTAAGTCTATGCGGGGGCAGGACGGATTTAAGGTTGTGCGGGGCAGGTAGAATTGGATTTTAAAAAAATTAATGCGGAACGGGACAGGTTGTGGGTATATGTGATTTTATGTGGATCGAACTTAATTAACTTTTTACATGTTAAAAGAATGATAGAGCATTAGTTATTGAGCTAATTTCATTAAAGCTACTAAAATATTCAAAATAATAAATGAAAATAGTTCAATAAAAAATAATACAATTTCTTACATGTTCCCCAATTAACCTCTAAAAAATAGATTTTAAGTCACTATCCTATTAAAAAATGTATAAATTATAGGAACCACATATTATAAGTACTAAATAACATCATATCCCTTCTAATTTTCTATTTACCAAAAATCCCTTAAAAATGATGTTTGTGGGATACATATGCACGGAATACATTAGGTTTGATACATTCCACATAGCGGGATACATAGCGTTTGATACATTCCACATAACGAGATATATAACATTGTGCACAGAATACATGTGAAATACATAGGTACATAAGGGATTTTTGAAATTTTTGAAATAAGTAGGGATAAATGGATATTAAGATAAGTAAAGGAGTGTAGTTAAGTAATTTGTCCTTAAATTAATGCAACCTAATGAAACAAAATTTATTTTTATGAATTTTATTTTTAGTATCAAACTTAGAAAAAAACTAATTTTAATTATATATTATAAAAGAAAAAAAAATTTAACTAGAAAAAAGAAAATATTAAGAAAATTATGCAGGATGGGTCTTATGCGGGGCGGGGCAGGTTGAAAATGAAAAGGGTTGTGGGGCAGGGCGGATTAAAAATTCTGCAGGTTAAGCTCAATCTGCACTGCCCCCACCCCACACCGCCCCATTGCCATCCATATTGACCCGACAATTAATGTGACCCATTTTGACCCGCCCATTTGTCAACAACAGTAAATTCCCACACGCTTATCCTTTGTAAGAATAAAGAACCATTACAAAGTTTCAAATAATATTTATGTTTTTGATGCAGTAAACAGAAGCAATTTATCAGATATGGATTTGCCGCGAAATACATTTGAGTTTTAAACTCAACTATAAAATTTGAGCTAAAAATATCCGTCAGACTTGAATAAAACCCCTTTAAGAAATCAAAATAGAGTCTTGACCTCATAGAAAATTACACGAACACTCATTGAAAGGTGTAAAAATGATTATCGTTTACCTCTACGGAGCTTAGACGATAGTGATTGTCCTTGTAAAGGGACAAAATGTATCGAGTAAGCAGATCACTGTCCTTTCTACTACTAACAGAAAGAAAAAAAAAAGAATATAGGATCAAAGGGAAAAAAGAGTTGAACAATGTTTGCCGAAAAATGATACATGCACCCTAACTGTCACTGGTTTCACCATCTCTTCACAGCATCTTAATGAGGTTTCAACAATGGAAAGAAAGAAGTATCACATGCCTGATTTACATGCTTCATTCCATACCATTTGCTCACACCATTGTAGCAGAAGAACTATAAGCTCGTAAGAGGCTCACAACATATGAAGCAGTTAGCAGGACCTTCTGCACAGATATTAATAGATTTGCCCACTTGCATCATAGGAAGTAATCGGGTGTTCTTCGGGTTACATCTGGCTCCCCTCTCCTGGGAGCTGGTTCAAACTGCAAAAGAATTATTTTTAGACTTCATGAACAAATTGCAATTTTATTACAGAACACACATTAATACAGTACACTAATTAGCAAAATTACTTGTCTGGCCTTGACAAAAGAAATTTGTACCAGGATAATGAAAGAAAGACCAACAAAAAAGGAAAAGAAAAGAAAAGAGCAGAGACCTGAATGAATGTACGGTCCTTGGCATCATCCACTTCCAAGATGGAAGCCATATTACCACAGCGGTAACAATAATTAGGTGCACTAAAGATGGTAACCACCTTTTGATCCTGCAATGAGAGCATCACTCATGAATCTTTCTCTTGGATAAAACTTGCACATAAAGAAAGAAGGATTTTAAGGAATAATTACATGGGCCCAATTGAATCCCTCCATAACCAGCTGGTGTGCTCTAGCAATTAGATTCAAGTTGTTGGTGTGGTTAAATTGCTCAGAAATATCCTGTTGTAATTCAATTAGCAAGATAACGAAGCTTCATATGCTGACAGGAACAAATACAAACTATTCATATACATCAAAAGAGAATGAATATGCAAGTTACCTGGCCAAATGTATATCCAGCACCCCTTGGGGAGATACCCCAACCACAACGATCATCAGGATCAGACCATAGAAGATCACACATGGCCCCCTCATGTGGAACTTCTTGGACCCGATCAAAATTGCGTATATCATCAAGAGTTTCGATAGTCGGAGACAAACCACCATGGAGGCAAAATATCTCTGACTCAACCTTCAAAATATCCCCAACGAACCCATTAAGACTCGAATTATGTGCCAAAGGCAACAGTCAACAATATTAGCAAATCAGAAAATGCATTCAAAAACTAAATCAGAAGATGACTTTAAGCATATTTTCCAGTTTTCTGAAATCATCCAGGAAAGTAATATCCGGTAATCCACAGACTTTGAAAAGAATCACCAAGGTCTGAGGCTTGCTTCCTAATATATCCAACATCTTTTTGGTGCATTGCTTATGTGGAATTTTTCTAGAGTATCACATACACACCATTTAGGAACTCCATGCCATCACTCAAGGTTGCGCAAAGAGCAGCTCTGCTACCATATGTAACAATCCAACCAACAGTAATATTGTTTGTTTGAACTTTGACAAACGCTTAAAACAAGACATTAGGGTCTAACACTTGTTTCCTTGTATCTACTAATATATAAGTGGTAATAAGAACACACCTCATGGTCAACATGTGTGCTTATTAGAATTGTCATTGAATTGGAGGTTGTTTATGTCAATTTAAGGCTTTCCATTTTATAGCTTCATGCTTTGATGATGTTGTACTAAAATGTTACAATTTGTGTGCCTTTTCCATATGGCCAAAAAAGGACTATATCGGTAGTTTATCGTTCTTTTTTTACATGGGCCAGCCCCCATTCATTTCAGACTTTATTGGCTACATGCAAATTTAGTAAGCTACTCTTCTTCCTATAAATTCTTTTGAACTATGTGGGGATTTTTGGCAAATAGTTATTATTTATTTCAAAATGTGTTTGGGAAGCCATAAAAATGGTGTATTGAAGAAGCTTCAATTAATTGAAAAGGATAGCAAAGAAGAGAAAGTGTTGGCATTTGATAGGCACTTTTGAGGAAAAGTATTCTTACTTTCATTGGTGCCTTTTCCCTATAAATATTCTCTTTTGCTTCAGCAAAGCATTGAAGAGAAACAAAAGCTAAAAACTAGCAAAAGTACTACTTGCTCTCTTTCTTCCTCCTCTCGTCCTTTCCTTTCTTTTCATCAAGTTTTTTTGCTTTTATTATTTCTTTTAATAACTTGCTGGTGTTACTAAAATTTTGTTGATTCATGTAATCTCTAATTAATTAAAGAAGACTTGTTTAATCCTGAAAAATATTTAACTTTGCTGAAATAGTTTCTTAGATTGAAAAAGACAAAAATAGAAAAACAGAGCATTGACAATTTTCAAAATCTAAAACGAATCCTCTACCGAGTCTGAGCACTGATCATACACCTATAGCTTTACTTTGGGGATCTTGGGAAAGGAACAAGAGCTATTTCAAATTTGAGAACTAGTGGTTCAAATACGAGGGTTTTATTGATAGAGTTAGGGATTGGTAGTCATCCTTCAACTTTACTAGGAAACTTGACTTTAGACTGGCATGCAAACTATAAGTTTTGAAGAGCAAACTTAGAGAATGGAGGAAGGGAGAAGAAGGAAACTTGATCATTCAGAGGAAGAGACTGATGGAATAGATGGCTGACTTAGATGCTGATAGGGAGGACAGAACTCTCACACTATTGAGGAATCTGCATTAAAATCTGAGTTGTTGCTGAAGTATGAGTTCACCAAGGAGGAAATCTCCTAGAGGCAAAAATCAAGGGCTCTTTGGCTGAAAGAAGGTGATAAGAATACTAAAATTCTTTCACAAGACTGCAAATGCACACAAAATATATAACAACATTGACCAGCTTGTCATACAGGAAAAGTGACTCAAGAGCCAAATAGAAGTAGAGAGAATTATTGTTTACTACACTAGGTTGTATATAGAAACTACTCAGCGGAGACCCATGTATCAATATGTGTAATGCCCTGTTATAACAGAAGAAGAAAGACAGATTCTTCAAAGTAATTTTGAGGAAAGTGAAGTTCTGAGGTGCTTAAAGTTGTGCGCAATTGATAAACCAGCAGGTCCAGATAGCTTTACTGTGGAGTTCTTCATTACATGTTAAGATGTGGTAAAGCAAGACATTATTATGGGCACTTTTCAAAACTTTTATGAGCTAGAAGTATATGAGAAGAGTTTCAATGCAACATTTATGGCCCTTGTACCCCAAAAAGAAAGGTGCCAAGGAGTTAAGAGATTTTAGGCCAATTTGCCTAATTAGTAGTGTATACAAACTGATCTCTAAAGTCTTGACTGAGGCAAAAAGGGGTGGTAGACAAGTTGATAGATTCACAACAAATGACTTTTATTAAAGGGAGACAGATAATGGATGCAGTTTTTTTTTTGATAAAGATATAATGGATAATGGATGCAGTTTTGGTTGCAAATGAAGTTATTGACTCAAGAAACAAACAAAAGAAACTTGGGGTACAGTACACTGTAAGCTAAGCTGGATATAGAAAAGGCATATGATCATGTTAGCTGGAAATACCTAGTGAAGATGCTGGAAATGATGGGTTTTGGGCAGAAGTGGCCGAATTGGGTAAAGTTTTGTATCTCAACAATTGGCTTCTCAATTCTCATCAATGGTGAGATCCTGCAGGATTCTTCCAAACTCAAGAGAGGACTCAGACAAGGTGACCCCTTCTCCCCCTTTTTGCTCTTGATCACTATGGAGGGCCTAAATTACATGATAAAGACAACAAACATGAGAGAGTGGTTAAGGGGCTTTGAGGTGGCTAGAGAAGGTACTGAGAGACTAGAAGTTACACACTTGCAATATGCAGATGACACTTTGATATTTTGTGATGCTGAGGAGGTACTTCTTAAATACCTAAGGATAATTCTAGTCTTGTTTGAAGGTATGGGAAAGAGAGTGATGTATCCTATCAAGGAGGTGAACAATATGAGATGGTTAGCTTTATTCCTGAGAAGTGAAATAGGAGAACTACCAACTACTTACTTGGGAATGCCTTTGAGAGCCAATTCTAAGTCCATAGAAATATGGAACAGTGTGATTGAGAAGTGTGAGGAGAAACTAGCCAAGTGGAAGACATACTATTTATCCATGGGGGGTAGACTGACCCTTATCAACTCAATACTTGATGCTTGACCAACCTATATGATGTCCCTTTTACCTATTCTAGCAGGGGTCAATAAGAGGTTGGATAGCATCAAGAGGAAATTCTTGTGGCATGGTAACAAGGAGAAGAAAAGTTCACTTGGTAAAATGAAAGGCAGTGATGACAGGTAAAAAGAATGGAGGGATGGGCATAAAGAATCTACAAATTCAAAGCAAGGCCCCAAGTATTAAATGGTTATGAAAGTATTCAAATAATAACCAGATGTTATGGAGGAAGGTGATTGGAGTCAAATATGATGAAGAGAACAACTAGATTACTAAAGAAGTGACCAATCCTTATGGGGTTAGCCTCTAGAGATCCATCAGGAGTCTGCGGAATGAAATTAAAAGCAACTCAAAGATAAAAGTCTTGGATGGAAGAAAGACCAGATATTGGAAGGATAATTGGCATGAGAAAGGTAACATGGAAATACTTTTGTCCCAACAAAGTACCATAGCAGAGCTATGGTCCCCACTGGGATGGAATTTCACTTTCAGAAGACAGTTGAATGACTGGGAGATCATGAGTTGCTGAATTTTTAAACAAACCAGCAAACAAATATGGAAGAGTAGGATACCTCACAAAGTTTCATGCTTTGTTTGGTTAATGGCAAAGGAAGCAGTCCTTACACAAGACAATGTCATGAAGAGGAAGATAACCTTGTGCTCCAGGTGTTTCCATGTAGTGAAACAAATAGACTGTCAACCATCTATTTTTACATTGCAAATACACCCAAAATTATGGAGAATATTTATCAGCCTGAAAGGCATTCCTTGGGCCATGCCTAGGGAAGTGACTGGGGCCTTAATGAGCTGGGAGGGAGAAAGGGTGCATGCAAAAGACAAAAGTAGATCGATAATTATCCCTAGTGTTATATGGTGGGCTATCTGGAAAGAGAGAAATTCGAGATTTTTGAGAGCATAGTGAACAATGTGTAGAAAGTTAAACTTAACTGCATTCTTTTTTTAGTTTTTTGGTATAATCAGCTATGCTCAAATGGCACTATCTCTGTTTATTGATGTTCTAGACTCAATTTAATCATAGAGAAGTGAAATTGGGAGTACACTTGTATATAAGGTACAACTCATGCATCGGTATGTGATATAATACAAAGTTACCAAGTTCCAGAAAAAAATAGCAACAAGAATTTTTACGTTCACCAACCACAATCATACCAGGATTACTGTTATAAATTATGACCAGAAAATTATCCAAATTGTATCATTGAAAAAAGGTTATCCTGATGCACATATTTTATTCTAAATCCAATGAAATCAAGTTAGCAAAAAAAGCAATTTGATAAAGCTTCTAAGTGAAAATGAGTGATTTAGTTTGCCAACTCTTTAAATCACTTCTTCAAAATGATAGAGAACACTTCAAACCACCATCAAGTTCCAAGTTTGATTTTGGGTTTTGCAAATGTCTTCCAGGCAAGTCTACTTAACGCAATTTATTGGATATTCAATATATTTCCTAAGCATAAGAGCTCTCTTAATTTAGAATCTCAATACATTTTAGGGTCCATTGTCAAACATAATGAATCAGTGCAATAAGCAAAAAGGAAGATCGTATCATATCATCAAAAGGAAAGGACTTCAATAACATCAGCAATAAACATCTTAAGAGAAAATTTAAGAGACAGAGATATGTGTTTCGAATCAAAATCAATCAAAAAAGGAAAGGAAGAAACTATTTGCATAACATGTAAGTAATCCACTAAAGGCAGTTAAAAAGATATCATACTAACCAAAGCAGTCAGAGGAAAGTAGTCAAACAGATCTGTGAAAGTCTTCCACACATTGGCATTACCATATCTGTAAAATGCAAATACAGAAAATCACCAAACATTAATTGCTATAAACCTAACAATATGATGAGTCAGAAAAGCATCCATAGTTGCAAGTTTGGTGATATTCTAAGATGAATTAGATGAGCTACTAATGGAAAATAATAAAGTCAAAAGCATTCTAGCCTTTTCCTTTTGAAATAAATTAAATTCTAAGTTGCAAGTTTCAATAGTTGCTCTGCTTTTTTACTTGAGTGATAAATAGTAAGGTTTAAGACTTGGGAGCTCTATTTTAAAAATTATATAAATCCATGAACATCAACAAATGCTACATCATTGACTTCTAACATTTCTTTTCATGAACGACAATACATCACAGCTTGTGCCACTAATGTCAATAGGACCCAAAAGCTTGTGAAATGACTTTCAAGGTTTTGTCCTAGTATAAGTGACTCCAAAAATAGAATGATTCCTCTTTCCGAGAACTCTAATTAGTAAGACAAATATTGCTCCATTTATGATCTCCATTGAACATACCTTCATCTAGCTGACCCACTTCTGCACATTTCAACAATTACTTTAAGCGCATATCCCAATAACTCCAATGATAATATTTTTGTCATTCTCGATTTCTATACTATCCACCTGGATCAGCTTTACTGGTAAAGAGGGAATATTGCTCTGAGTTACAAACTTAATCCATCACTATCATATAGTATTTGAGACATAAACTTTTACCTTCTAAACTCATATTGACTCTCTATGTTCAGATGATAAGTTGCATCATATGCAGGCACTAGCCCTTAAAGCAACTCTAGAGACTACAACTTTCAAGAAGTTCAAATGACAAAAATGTTGAATATATCTTAAGGAAGTACCACCAATATGTGTATCTCCAGAACCTAGCTACACACATTGTGGAAAACTAGCATATAAACAGCATACCTTAACTGTGAAATACCAAATCAAGGAATTTGTTTAATCCAGATATCCAAACCCACCTCTCCCCATTCACCCAAGGCTAAAGAACAGAAAACAATGACATAATGTAACTTACAAGAAGTAAAAATTAGGAGGCTTACTTTCGAAGGCATTCATCATAAAACCCATAAACCTGAGTAATCTGCATGAGACAGAGCCACAATCAGTATTCACCATCCGAATCTAAGCAAGATTAAAAATCATACTGGACCAAATGAATAAATACTTTTAACTCAATGAATGAAGGGATCCATTTAATGTGGTTTATGTAAAACTTAGAGAGAGAGGGAAAACTTTAATTCAAGAATGAAGTATACCTGACGACTCTCATGATTTCCCCTTAGGATTGTAATTCGTTGGGGATAGCGAACTTTGAGAGCCACCAAAAGCTGGAAACGTGAAAACCAAATGAGTATATAGTCAAAATGAGACCATCACAGCTACACAACAGTAAGCCCATCTCATTAGTGAAAAGATCTTCCAGTACAATAGTGAAAAACTCTTCTTATGCATGTAACGCTGTTACACTTATGGTTTCGGACTTCATACATTCCAGCATACCAAATTGTAAATTCAACAATGCCCCATGATATCAAATAAGTCAAAGCAGCCAATGACAATTTTCATAAGTGAACTTTTTTTAAGGTTTCAATTTTTCATAAGTGACTATTATAGAAATGAAAAGCTTTGAACACTTCAGATAGCGAAGCAGAGAAGATATTTCTCCAAGTTTAAGAGATCAAATGCAAAAGGGTACTGTCCTGAAAAGGTGTACTGTAACATGAGAAGAACAAAAGACAGGCATTCGGAAGATGGGAAAGGTTACAAGTATTACATGATTTTGTCATAAACAACTGATATATCATTACAGCATCAACTTGTTTTTAGAGGTAGAGGAGCTAAAATCTCACCGAAACTGTTTCGACAGAATAGTATCCACGATCCACATAATCTCCCATGAATAAATAATTAGTGTCGGGACACTGCCAATAAAACAAAAATTAGGATATGTAAGAAGATCAAATCTGATGACAATCACTTCCATGGAAATGTTAGAACTACTTGTTTTCAAGTAACAAATGAAAAAGTTAACAATTCAATTATCACATTAATTGTGACAAAAGCCACATTATTACCCATAGGAACATGCATTATGTAGCTCATGTCCTTAACACTATAAGAGTCCTCGGAGCTTGTAATAAAGTGACTAACCATACCATAGACCATTTCTGAAGAATTATTCATATCATGCACCATTTCTGAAGATTTCTTCTGTTCATTTTTCTTTCATAGCGTATTGGTTTTGGTTTTGGTTTGCTCCATCGCAATGAAAAGAAGATACATCTTAGCTCTCTTGAGTTAGTGAAACGGCTTAGATCTAAATTGTACAGTGTTCACTTTCAGATTATTAACACAGCAACAAAACTAGAGTTCATCACTTAGAGAACATTATATGCAGCATTGCATATAGCTTCTAATAATAGCATATTAAACAAATTCTCCTCCTTCCTGAAGAAGATAGGAAGTCTTCTCCCCAACCAGAGGAGTAACCAAATGACTAACATATTCTGAAAATGTTAATTGCCACCACGTATGACTATGATAAAGACAATTACACAATTCTTCTTGCCCTGGCATGTCCCCTAGTCTCATCTTCCGGCAAGAACAAATCTGTAAAGTAGAAAGTAAGGCATAAAAAGGTCTGATACCTTCCCACCAATTCGAAAAAGCTCAGCAAGATCATGGAACTGCCCATGAATATCACCACATATCGTCACAGGGCTTTTCACAGGCTGCAAAAGGGAAGTGGAAAACTAATCAGTACTCCAATAATCAATCCACCCACAAGGTTGGAAATATTCACATGCAACATGTTCAAAGTAAAAAGTGATGCAAAAGCTCTGAAAGTCGCTAAACAGTATTCCAATTATTTAACATATTCTGTCATAAAATAAAATAAAATAAAATTACTTCACATGCTCTCTGTATGAGTTGATAAAAATAAGGGGAGATTCAATACAGGCTATCATAAACTGAATCAGTTTGAGTCTTGCACTACCTTCTCATAGTAGATGTTCTAAATCGAGACCTCATGGGGATGACCTAGTGGTTGTGGCATGGAAGAACTTAAAATCCCAGGTTTGAATCCCCGGCTATGACTATTGGTGTGAGCCTATCTGCTAGAGAGCAGGACTACCTTGGCAACCAGTGCGTGTGAACAGGTTGCTCGCTAGATCAGTTGAGGTACATGTTCACCAGCGAGATATTATTGATATACAAAAGAAAGGGATGTCCTGAATTTACTACCCAAACATTAATAGGAAAAAAACTAGCTCGAAAAGCATCTTACATTCATAACTCCTTGTGGGAAAAAGAAAATCATTAGATTGATATTGATGGAGAAATGTCTATTATAAGGATTTGAATTGTGAAAAGTAAAGATATTAGTGGGAAAGATGCCACATCAAATTAATACAATATTGGCCTGGTTTGGAGGGAAAAGAATTGCCACTTAGGTCAGCTTTTTACAATATACCAAAGAGAAAGGACGCATCAACTTTTAGGGGCATGACAGAGTAAAAAATTGTTTAGACTTTCGTATTAACGTTTGAGTACTGTAGCAAGTACAAAATAAGCTGAAATCTTGACCACATACTTGAGATATACCTAAGGGCTAGTAGTGCAGCTTCAAAGCTTGGTGAATAATGTGATTGTCCCTCTACTCTTCTCCACTTAAATACTACGCTTTTGTCTGCGGCAAGATCCGAACCCATGCTGTGCCCCCTAAACCCCAACATCACATGGTGTGCTCTTACCACTAGACAAAGTCTGGGGTAACTGAAGTAAATAGTTTATTGTCTTTATAAGTTTAAATCAGATCAAAATGAAGTATTTCGTACAAATGAAGTCGTGACCAGGTCCAACTCCAACCCTCTACCTGCCTCCCAGAATATTAGGAAATAAATAATATCTTCAACAGAAAAGAAGAGGCGAGAAAACATAACCAACCATAGAGGTATCGTACCTGCACATTACTCTCTTGCACTAGAATCTCCTTCGCTTTCTCGCACAGTCCTCTTACCTACACAGCAAGCACCTTTATCAGCCAATTCTTTCATTACTAATACAAGAGGGGGAATAAAACACGTGCACCATAATAAAAGAGCCACATGAAGCAAGCCATTAAATAAGAGCTTAACATAAGCTCAAAATAAAACAACTTCAGTAGAAGACCCAAACTATTGATAAATACTTTCTTTATTATAAGCTTAATGTCCATCTCTTTCCCTGTATACAAGCTTCTGCAATAAACACCACAATCCAGCATACTCAAAACGGTAGCTTCTGCTAACTACCTTCTGGCCTACTGAAATTCATGTGAATGATCGTGAAAGCTCTTCGAATCCTATTTCACTGGAAAAAGTGATTCCATTCTGTTTTTGCTTTCTTTTCTCAGAGGAGGATGGGGAAACCTATGTAAAAATCTGCAATAAGCCATTACCATTCCTTTCATGGATTCCATTTCTAACAACTATTATTAAGGAATTAGCAGAGTCAATTACAAGCTCATGAAGGAAGAGAGATGACACCACCATAAAAAGACCAGATTGTCCAGTACAGATTAGTAAAAGATTGATTATACAATCAGAAGGGAACAAATTTCTGAAATACGCTTCTAAGAATTCGAGAGCACTAGGAAGTCAGCAAGTGACCAAGGAGCAAAAAAGGGCCAAAAGTATATATGATGCCACATTCAATTTAATTGAAGTCACAGATTTTATATGACAGCACCATTTCCATCTCTTTTGACCCCCACCATAATCTGAATTCCCAGAGTAACCAAAAAACTACGAGCTCATGAAGGAAGACAGGAATCCATTCATTATACTAAGTGTCATTAACAAATTCAAGTTCTTTTTTCTTTTAAAGTGGTTACACCCATTCCCCCTCAGGAGTCATCAGTAGCCCTTTCACTCTTTGCTCCCTTGGTACACAAATCCCAAGGTTGGAAGTGGAGGTCTTCTCCACTAGGCTATCCCTCACTTGTAGAAAACAGTTCAAGTTTTCAACTTAAAAAGATTAATACTTTCACTATTTTTTCATAGGATCTGGAATTCTGTAGAAAAGGGAAATGAGGACAACTAAAAGTAAAAAATGATTGTCTGCCTCACTACAATTCATAGAAAAATGATACTAAAGAAACAATAAAATAAACTTTTCCATGGTTTTCCTCCATCTAAACTGAAAAAAAAACGTCTTCCTAGTTATATTGCGGATCTTTTAGATAAACCTATTACAGAATTATCTGGAAATATTTCAAAATGAAATCGAGCAACACATATGTGTTTCCCTTCTTGAGGACAATTAATAGGAAATATGAGAATCAAGTGTATTTCATGAGAAAATGATACTAAAGAACACTAAAATGAACTTTTCTATGTTTTCCCTACATCCAAAACTGACAAGAAACTGAAAATATTTCAAAGTCTTGAAATCAAATAACACATATATGTTAGTTTCCCTTCTTCAAACCATCTAAATAATGAAGAACACATGGATCTGATTCACATAAACTTGGAATAAAACCAAAAAAATTCGACCAGATAAATCCTCAATCTAGAATTGAATCAAGAAAAATGGCACGAAATTTAAGGGAAAACACACATCCAGATCCGAACCCAAAAAAAAAGAAAAGAAATCGTACCGCCTGCTCGGACAAGGGTTTGCACTGCATAAGCAGACCAATTTGTTCATCAAGATTTCCTACCGAATCCATGGTGATCTTCTTCTACTACTTGTGGGTCCAGAGGTAACTCCAAGAAACAGAACGGCGATGAGGAAACTTTCTTCACACTCCACACTCCACAGCAGAAACCCTAGATTTTGTTCACAGCGAAAAAAGGGGGAAGAAATCAAAATGGAGGTTTGATTCGCTTTTGATTTTCTCTCAGCTCCGCAGAGAGAGAGAAAGAAAGGAAGAGAAGAGAGTGAGTGAGCGAGTGGTGGTGGTGAAACCAACGGGAGGAAAGGGTGAAATAGGAAAAAACCTACTCTTTTGCTTTTGTCTTGTTCTCAAGCCTCTTCTGCTTGGAGGTGGAGAGAGTGGGGTGTAAAAAAAAAATTCTTAAATATTTTTATGTTTTATAAATTTGTCAAATGTGGATATTTCATTTTTATTCCCATCAAAAAATATATTTGGGGATATTTTTGTCATTTTCTTTTTCAGTAATACTAATAGGTAGGTATTATTTGATATCTCCACTTAGGAGCATGTTTGACATTGCTGCTAAAAACTGTTTATTTTCACAAACACTTTTTTTAAAATAATTTTTTAGAAAAGTGCTTTTGAGAAAAAAAACAATTTGTGTTTGGCTAATTCATTTAAAAAATATTTTTTTATAAGCAAATTGTGTTTGACTAATCTTTTTAAAAAAATGTTTTTGAGAGTCAAATTACGATTAAAGGCTAGTATTAATGTACTTTTAATATTACGATTATTTTATAGAGAAAAACTAGTTTTGAGAAAAAAAAAACAATTTGTGTTTGGCTAATTCATTTAAAAAATATTTTTTTATAAGCAAATTGTGTTTGACTAATCTTTTTTAAAAAATGTTTTTGAGAGTCAAATTACAATTAAAGGCTAGTATTAATGTACTTTTAATATTAAGATTATTTTATAGAGAAAAACTAGTTTAAACATCTATTACAAGAAATTAAATTAAATTTTTATTTTTATTAAATTAAAATGTTCATATTCAAATTTTCAATCAATTTTATACATTTTTTGAAGGGTTGAAATCTTTAATTGTTGTTGTTGTTTTTTTTTTTTTTTTTATAATCTTACAAACATATTGTTGTTACCTTTTTCTTGTTTTCTAATTCTGTAAAATAATAAGTAAAATAATAGTACATAAACGTAACATAAAATATAAAATTTATTATATAAAAATAAAAAAACAGAACTATTAAATGGAACATAACCAAACATATGAGATATGTTAATTAATTAATAAGAGATATAGAAGTGTCGTGCATGCATGCCTGGGGGACATTTTAGTCTTGAAAAAAATAGTTTTCTGCTTCTGCTTTTTTTAAAAAGTAGAAAATTTTATAGCTTCTTCCCAACAGCTGAAAAACTGCTTCTGCTTCTATTTAAAAATAGTTTTAGAAGTTTGCCAAACACCTATTTTTTCAAAAAAAAAGTGTTTTTTTCTCAAAATAAGTGTTTTTGGGCACCTAACAGCAATGCCAAATAGGCTCTAAAATGTAGGACATCCTGAACATTTTGTAACTTTTCAAGTCCACAAGAAGGAACAAAACTCAAAACGAAGCATCCTAGATTGAACTGAAGTCAAAACAGGCTAAATAAGGTGGTCTGCATCGCAGGGCATGCACTATGTGTTGGCCTTAGCGTTGCACCTGCTGGTGAGCTCAATTTCAAGACTAATAATTTATGTGATCACCTTGTGTCGCTTTAGAAAGCAGATTGAGCTTCGGGATGCCCCTCCTTGTGCAAACTTCATGTTCCACAATGGGGTTTGCGGCGCACACTAGTGTATCTATGGAATTATTTTAATACAACCAAGGTCGAGTCTAACTATGATTAGTGGGTATTTTCTACCACTATAAATAGACCACAATAACAACTTTTCAAGATTACACTCTGCCAATAGATAATAAGGATTATTGTTCATTGTTACGAACTACTCAAAGATACTATTCTTTTACAAAGTCATTGTTAGCATTAGTTCACTATTTTCATAATGATTATTATTGCACTCACAAGAGATTTTTGCAAGCGTTGCAATAATTCAAAATTTATCTTATTTTTTCAATGTAATGTTTATTGCTTACATTAATTACTTTTATTTTTCGCAATTAATTATGAATAGCTTAATCATATAACTAGATTTATGTAACCTAAAGTAGGGATAAGGATAATGCAATCTTCACACTAAAATGTTTACATGGAGGTGTGATTGTTGTGCATTAAGGTTCTATCGTAAATATTGTCTTTTTAATTATTACAAACAAAAGAACTAACTTGTATTTTGACTTACTTGACAAAAGAAGTTAAGTTTAGAAAAAATAATCATTAGCATGGATTTGGGGCTACCTACTCCTATCTAATATCTTGATACCTATAACGATGAACAAATTAAATCCACACTCAAGTGTCGAAAGGACTTAGGGTGAAATTCTTCTAGTTGGGCTAACAAACTTTAAAAGACAAATAGATTCATCTATTTTGCACAATGAACACACTTGAATAAGTCGATAGTGAATTATCTATTTGAAATCCAGTATATAGGAACATATCTCTAGTTTGTCCAATATATATAAATTAGTGAAAGTGATAATGAATATCACTATGTGATTTAGGGGCAATTATAAATCTAATGCCCCAATTAGTATTTAAGACACACGGCAAGGGAGAGTCGCATCCTACCAACATCACTTTATTATTGGCTAATAGGTCCCGTGTTTCTCCGGACGGAATAGTTTAAGACGTGCTCATTAGAGCGGGTAAGTTTGTAATTTCTACCTCTTTTTTATAATTCTTGATTTTGAGGCAAATGTCGGGTTTCTAGTCACATCGGGGTGTCCATTCCTAGCAACTAGGGGGAACACTTATTGATTGAAATCCAACCAGATGAAAATATGGGTCAACAACGAAGACATGAATTTCACATTTTGTAAATCTTCACACCCTCACACTATAGAAATCTACGCTGAATCACAGAGGTGACCAAGATTGAGATCGAAATTATAAAGAGTGGGTATGGTTGATTGCTCAAGGTGTTGTAGAAGCATAAGTAAGTCATCAAATGGCTCGAACTTAAGCTAGAAAGCAGAAGAAAAAAGAGGAAGCTAGAGGAAAATGAAGAGGGAAGACCCCTCATGATGAAGAAGAAATGAAAAATTGCTCGTAAGAGTAGAAAATAAAAGAGATGGTCTTGAACGTCAACTTTAGTCATTCTGTGATATTGAATCAAGCGCTACTTGGGAGGCAAACTGTGATTGTAATTGTGTAGGAGATTCCTTTTTATTAATGAGAATAAAAAAATACAATGCTAATAGCCAAGATTGCTACCAGCTCATGTTTGTGCCAACCAAAAACAAAAAGCCCAAAATAGGAAATATATACAAACTCGATCCAAAAGTGATTGAGTTCTTCAAACTTTGCCCCTAAAAAATAGGGTTTCCTATTTCCTTCTCTCTCAATATTCATCTCCACCACTCTTCTGGTGCTATGTTCCAATCTTTGTTTAGACGAGCTTTGGTTGCATTTCTCCTCTAGATCATCAACTTTCTTAACACATGGCCTTGTCAGTGTGCATTCAGCTCGCAGAAGTGAAAGTGATTGTGTAGGATATAAAAATAAGAAAATACAAAAAAAATATTGTGTCATGATCAAAACTAAGGTGCTTGGTGAGAGGAAACCCGCCTATCTAGCAACTATATGAGTGTTTTATAGGTATTAGGTGCCAAGAGAATGGAAAATGCATATTAAAGCACACAAGTATTAGAGGAAGTTGAGGCCTACCAAATAGCGCACTAGGAGGCGTAGATCCACAATCTGTGCACTGAGCTTTGTAACACGGACCTAGTCCCACATGTTGAGTCTGCATTGCGAATGTGGGCAAACTTTAGAGGTCACAAAAACTCAAGTATGTCATTATCTTCACGGCTTAGACCCATTCTTTGATGATAGGTCCTACATCACGCCCAACATGTTTTCAAGAAAAAATCAGTAAAAGCTCATCGGATCAACCTGACTTGATCGATATAATAAAGTCATATACCTCATTTTTTTCTTCATATCCTCACTTCTACACTCTTCTCTATCAAAATCTCTTTTTCCCCTTATTTTTCACTACATCAAACGTTAAAGGTAAGTCTAAAATTGATTTATATTCATTCATTTTGTTGTTTGAAGTATAGTTTGTTCAACCATTCACTCTTTTTCCCTAGGTTAGAAATAATGAGTTGAAATTGATAATAAGCATATTCTTGTGGTCATATATTGTTGAGTTAAATGAAATCTATACTTTGTAGTGTATATTATGCTCGAAAGTGCATACAAATTGTGAAATACGGATGCCTTAGGGTTTGTTCTTGAAAATGAAATGTTTGTAAAATTATTTCTACTCATTTATTTAATCTCCAGTCACCTACCCAGATGACAAGTAATACTCATATATCATTTAACTTTGAACGCGCACACACGATGCGCTTCTTTGCGATCTAACCTTTTTGGTTATATATAGTGCAACACCGATGATTAATATCTAATAAATTGTTTATATATATAACAACCTTCATTTAACCTATGCACAATTCAACCCATAGACATATCAAGTATAAGGTAGTTCAACCACACTTAGTATTTGTAAGAGGAATTTACTTGGAAGAGTTAATGTATACTATTCTTTTAACATTATTAGACCTTAACTAGCAGGTAAAATTATTAAACTCTGAACAAGACCATTAATCAATACAACTCATCAATGTAAATCATCACATACTTATTAAATTCAATAAGGCAATTCAAAACACATGTCAATATGCAACAAGTAAATTCATACATTTGTCAAGATGCAACAAGTCATTTCAAATACACTTGTGAAAATACAACAAGTCAAATGAAATTCATATCCATCCTAGTGTTGCATAGTTACTGTACTTGTCAGGAATCACCAACATACCTCTTAGAATCATTAGTCTCATTCTCATTTGTACACACATGCTAAAGGATCTTAATCTTGACCATCTAGTCATGAGCTATTGGGAACCTAGGTGTACATGTACCATACTGACATGGTATTCAATCACATAATTCGCTCGTCCGTAATCTCACATCAAACTCGAGTAACTCATCATCCTAATATTGGTTATATACTCACTATATCTGCATATTTCATTATGCTACTCTCCAATTTCCTCTTAGAGCAACATGTCAAGCATAACCACAATAATATCATTCATAATATCATCGCATTAAAACTTATTACAAGTTCATAATATATATTATCAATGAATAATCAATTCCACATTTTGCATGTTAAATCTTACCAGCAACACTTAATTTCATCAAAACTATAAGAACTATGTACGAAGATCAATCAACATGCAATACAACTCCCATTACATATTGACAACTAAGTAATATCTAACTCTAAGTAAACCGTAACATACGTCATTGCACTCCTCCTAATTACTGACTCAACAATAATTTTTAGGATTAATCACTTCCTTAACTATTTTATGATTCTCCTAATTTATCAACGTCTCTTTAACCCTAGATTACAGACCGTTTGCCTTTCTTACTTAACACATCATGACAACCCATAGTTTACAACACTCTTGTTCTTACCCTCAAAGTTTCAAGATCAATAACCAATCTTTTCGTTATCACAATTTCTATAAAACACCACATCATAATCACAACCACCAAATTCGATAAATAGAGACCACTTCCAATATGTTATTGGTTGATTTTAACCTTTAATCTTATGTAATGTTCCAAAATCACTCATTTAATCATATTATTCCAAAGTTTATTCATGAATCAGTAGCAAATAGTTATCAACATAATTATCAAAGTTTATTCAATCATAGTTATTTTAAGGTCAACACCTAATTTTCATGCTCGTAGGCCTACTTAGGTTATCCTCATCAACCCCATGATGCCAAACTAGTCACTAAACAAGTCTAGAGTTGAGTAAATCATAACCTACTTTAAATATGAGTAGTTGGCCCCAATTTTCATGAAGTTCTACTTTTTTTGATGGCCTGATGACTTGGTGAAGGAATCTGGAGGAAGGCTTTAGGTAGACTTGCAAGAAGTATTTTCTTCTCTCCCCTCTCTCTTGATCTCTCCTCTATCAAAATAATTCCTAGGACGTCCTAAAAAAATGTCCCAATGATTTTTTTAAAAAAAAACCCTCCAAAGCCACTATTTTACCGATCCTTTGCTATAAGGTCTTCGCTATAGTGAGACTCCTTCGGTATAGAGAAAGTTGTTGACCAATAAAGTTTAACTTGACAATTAATGAAAAATTCAAGTAGCCCCAAAATTTAAAAGTACCCAATTTTTCAATGTACTCCCCAAGTAACAACGAATTAGGTTATTATATCAGATATCAATTAAACAATTGTTTGTCCCAAATAGAGTTATATCACTCTATGGTTGGACTTCACGATAAAGGCGAAAATAATAACATGACCAAACATTTTGAAAGGGATCATCTTGAAATTATAATTACATAGACATTATCAAGAATTGAAACAAACGACTCAAGAAATGGGAAAGGACCAAGACTCTCAAAAAGCAAGATACTAATGTGTGGAGGCTTGCTATAACAGGAATCCTTTGCTATAGTGAACATCTTCACTATCACAAAGTTTCACTATAGTAATACCTTCGCTTAGAAGATATGTTCAGTTCAAAGAGAGGAAAACAAGCAGTTTTCCTCCTAGTCCCCTCATTTTCCAACTCACAAATAAAAAAATCTCTCTCCAACTATTCACTCTTACTCGTCTACTAAGGCAACTTACTCATTCAATCACATATTCTAATTGTACATGCTATTCTCCTTGATTTTTATGCTTACAAACCATGCTAAATGGGGGTTATGGGACATATGATTTTCTTTGAAAAAGTTTTTTTGTCTCTAGAACTAGATTAAATCAAAGCATGCTTCTAAAATATATGTAACAAAATCGTTTCTTGCCTTGCTTACCTCGAACTAGTTAAAAATATGGTTAGAATCATTCAACGAAATGAGTAGTTGTAGAAAATCTTGGTTTGAACTTTGGTGGTCCTCTAGGGCTTGATTGTGGCTAATATTGGTTATAAGAACCTTGTTAGGAGTATTGTATTCTAGGTTAGGACTAGATCTATAAGAAATTTGGTGAATTCGGGAAAAAATATTGAATCCTCTATGGAAGGCTCGGAGTTCAGCGAAGAAGACGATTCTCGCTATAACAGGGGTATTTACTATAGAGGACTCTACTATGGCAAAGATCATTTGCCATAGAGGGCTTCTCTATAACAAAAGCCTTTTGCTATAGTGAGGGTGTTTGCTATAGCGAGAGACAATAACTCAGCCGTTGTCCAACTTATTTTTTCTAGTCTCTTTCTTTTCCCAACACTTCTATTCCTGCATTCTTATTAGAATTTATGCGAACATGATGTCTAATGATGATTTCTATTCTAAGATATCAAGAAATGGCTGGACCTAGTTATGGCGTCCCTATGAAAGGTTTGCATTGAACTAGTACCGTCGACACTTGTGACAATCCAAACTATCGTGACTGATACCCACACGAACCCCTGGAGGGTGAACCAATACTTACCAGCCTAATTCATGCATTCATCTAACATTTCTAGTAAAAAAAAGTAAGCACCAACATAATAAAGTCTAAATCTGAAATAGATAAAATATGTAGAAGTCTAAACTATTACAACTCAAAAACCGAAAGTCATCGTGCTAACACATCTAACTATCAAGTCTAAAAAATAGTAATAACTACTCCCTCCATTAAAAAAAGAATGACCTAGTTTGATTTGGCACAAAGTTTAACAAAATAAGAAAGTCTTTTCAATCCCGTAGTCCTAAATTAAAGTTATGTCAAATGTATCAAAATGCCTTTTAATCTCGTGGCCTTAAACATGTCATGTGGACAACTGAAATTAAATTGTTGTCAAAAAAGGAAACGATTTTTTTATAAACAAACTAAAAAGGAAAGTGGATCATTCTTTTTGAAATGAAGGGGGTAATAAACACGGAGTCATGATGTATGCAAAGAAAGACATTAGAAAATAAGAAGATTTGCGATAGTGCGAGCGAAAGTAACTCACCCTCAGACCTGGAGGCAAATACTATCAAATGCGGGGTCTAGTAGATATCTCTATATCATGGTTTGCACTTAAAAGAAAGTGCAAGAGTAGAATTTGTACAAACACTGTATGCTAATATGGTATCATAGTCTGACTAAGATTCATGAAAAATATGTTATCACAGTTACAAGACATGTAGATAGACATTTGCACATAGTATGTGTCAGGACATCAAGGGAAGAGTTTGTTTTTGTAAAGATGGTCTTTTTCCAGAGTTTGACATTTTAAAATTTCATCAAGGCCGCTAAAGTGGTGTTATATTCAGCTATAGCAACGCCGCTACAGTGAGCTGGGCTGCTATAGTGGGTTGGGCCGCTATAACAGGCTGAATTGGGGTTTAGCGTAGAAATAGCCCCAAAGCCCCTATTTTCAACACTTTGAATTCTTGGACTTAGGAGGGGCAATTTTTGGAAGTTCACACCTATTTTCCCATTGAATTCATTGATAAAGGTAAGAATTTCACTTCCCCAACCTTATGCATTGATTCTTAAGCATTGGAATATAGGTTATTGCAATTGGGGGAAGGGTTTGGACATGATTCCAGGGTGGGAAAGAGCCCTAAGTTGGGGAAGATGATCATATTTTGGCCTAGGGTTAGGATTTGTTAATAATCTGAATAAATTTATAGGCCATTAGTGATTAATTGTTGTTTATATTATTGTATAGACCAAGAACAAGCTAAGGTATTCCACAAAGGGAAAGATCGAGTTATGCAGAGTTTCCAAGAGGATTGATTTGAGGTACGTGATGGTTGTATGTTTTCGATTTATATATTCATGCATGTCTAAAGCTTTGTAGTATCATTTGTGCAATGCATTGTAGGGAGAGATATAAAATGATATCATATAGGTAATATCATGCAATGAACTTGTTAGTGTGAATTGTGGTTTTCAAGTGGTATTGTTCATGATGATGTGTGATTGTGCATGATTGTTTATTGGCTTAGGTACCATGCTGGTATACTAACTATGGATAGATCGGGTACCATGCTGGTACACTAACTATGTATGATTTGAGTACCATGCTAGTACACAAATAGTTTGGGCTTGGGTTTTGTGAGAGGACCAAGTATGTGATTGTGATTCCATGAGAGAACCAGACATTTGTATTTGTGATCATGTGGGACATGTTTCATGCATTGGTTGACCCATATATTATTATTTCATGACATGTGATGAAGAGTCTATGTGGTTTGATGATTGTTGTTATATGCATTGGTTTGTATTACTGTATTATAATGATTGGTTACATTCGTATCTTGGACTAGCCGCGTGATCCTACTAGTACACTACGATTTATGTATTGATACTACACATGTTCTATTCCTTGAGTATAAGACATCTTCCAATGACTGATCCGAGATCTCGATTGAGAGACGTATGATATTTGAATCCAAGGATGAGCTACATCTTTCAAGCTGTTATGGGTTCTTCTGGTTTTCTTGTCCTTTATGGACACAAGCACTAGCTTTAGCTATATGGTTAGTTAAGGGTTGCATCCTGTCACGACCCCGGGGTACCTCCTAGATGTAACAAGACACATAGAACCCAGAAAGGCCCCATGTAAGCCACTTAGCATATCATAACATAAGCAATAGAACAATAAGAGTAAAAGCACATTTCAAAGTCAATATAGTCATCTATTACAATACTTGAATGATATAGGGCCTAGCCCATACAACATAGTCCAAAAAGGAAATACAAGAAATGAACTAAAATGAGATAACATCCGTCCTCGAATCATGAGGACTCATGATGTGCCGTGAAATCGAGGCACATTTGATGCTTAACAACTATGAACTAATATTGGAATTAAGTGAAATTTTGGATTATTTGATGGGTTTGTTAAATGTGTAGGCAAAATCTGGGTCGTATAGCAAAGAAGAAAAAGAAGCAGAACTGATGCCGACCAAGTGAAATTCACGGCCAACTTCACGGACCGTTAACTTCATTACGGTCCGTGGTTGACCTCGTGAAAGTGAGGCAGTGGCTGGGCCTTGAGAAGATAAAGAGCAAGAATAACCAAGTGAAGACCACAGAGGGTTCTATGGGCCGTAGTCCTCACCATAGACCGTGGTACCTGTCGTGAAGCTGAACCAGTATGAAAGCAAGAAAGAAGTGAAAGCAAGTTGAAACCCCCAAGTGAAGCCCACGAGCAGTTTCACCGGCTGTGGTCCTCACTACGGACCGTGGTAGCTCTCGTGGTGCATTTTCCAATGACCAAGTTTGAACCCACTTTTGAGAAGCCCAAGGCAACTCAGTCAGTCTTAATTCGATTAAGACTCATTTTAAACATTCCATTTTGAATTACTTTAGGTCATTTTTTGAATATTATTCATTATTCATGATCTTACGTTTTACGACTAAGAACATAGTACTACTTTTAGCTTTAGGTTTGGGATTCAGATTATATTTATCAGTTTGAAGTTTGGATTTCGATTATCAGATTATCAAGTGGTTGTTGATTTACAAATTATTTTCGTAAGTATTTCTTAACATGTTTTCATTATCCAGTACTGATCGTTTACGTGAAAACATGAGTGGATAAATATCATGACTGGGTGTGTGAGATCTATGACGACATTCTAGTTGCGATTTCGTAAAACGAGTAAAAGGCAATCTTTGTTTACAACCTGTAGTTTACAGCTTTCAATATCATTTTAGTCTATTGAGTGCACGCTTTAGACAGGCATGTATCTGGTGTTTGTTCGAGAGAAAATCATCAGTTAGGAAAAAGCTAAACTAAGTTAACGAATTAGAGTTCGAGAGAAGAGATCTTTAACACCATATTAAATTAAGCGAAGTCCAATATCGATAACACTTTAAGTTCGAGAGAATTAGAGTGAATATTATCTGATTAGGCTGAGAAGCGTTAGATTAATTCAACTCGCAAAGGTTATGTAACCATTGATTTACCTGACACTCAATTTACGGGAGGGTATTCTAATAGATGTTATAGTGACCACAAAACCTGGTTTCTTTAAATTAACTGAATCAACTTACAACGAGATAGTCTGTGAACTGTTTATCTAAGTTTTGACTTTAAATGTTGGTGGTATAATACATTTCAATCAAACCCAATTTACTTTCCATGTTATTTGTTTAGGAAATGGTAACGACAATTGAGTAAACGCGACAATGAAACTTTATCTGTAAAAGAAATTCTCTGTGGGATCGACCTCAACTCTAGTTGAGTTTTGTAAATTGACAACGACTGTTTACACTTCTTATTTGGAGTGTAAGTTTGGACGTAGCAACTCACGAACAAGCTAGGAGGATAAGCAAATCCAAGCTTTAGCCTCAACAATGATCACTATGAGAACCGGACCCTACACTTGGGAAAATGAAGGAAAAGTAGGGGTTAGCACAAAAATGTACTAAGTATGATAGCTATGCAAAAAACCTTTCAAACATGCTAAAAGGGACGTTTCATTTGAATGCATGCAATTTACTAAGTTAAAACATCATTACGGAGATAATGGAAAAGCATAAGTCATAAGCATAGTCCATACATGGATCATAATAACATAGGAGAACTACTTCATATACTCCCTCAAAGCCTACTTGTGCAATGCATGGATAAGACCCCATAATCCCACCGATGCTAAGTAAACCTCTTTAGGCCATCATTCATGTTCATCATCTTTCAATGCAAGCTAATAACATCTTTAAAGCCTTAGAACACTTATGGGATACTTCTTCAAGCATGCCTTAGTTCATTATTAAACTTCTTGTTCAGGTGGGAAATAAGCCTTAACCGACATGAGACCATGTGAGCTTTAACATGGAATCCGGTGACTCCCACACCGAAAAGGGTTGGTCTACTTGCCTAAGGTAGAACCGTCAACTTTTAGCTTAGGTGGATCCACTAGCTAAATATCTTATGGGCACGTAGTTTATGGGATAAGGAAATTGTTACTAGAAACCCGACCTACCTACGGGAAAGCTTCTATCTCAAAAGGTTGCTTCTAGAAACCCGGCCTTATTGTAGGAGAGCTTTCACCTCACACAATATCCACTCGGTACTAAGCATTAAATTCCCACAGAGTAGTTAATTCTTTATTAACATCATTACTCATGAAAGGGCGCCCTTGGCCTATCAATTCAAGGTACATCATTAGAATAACTCTTTTTAGTTATTCATGAAAGGTGCACTTGGCCTACCGATTCAAGGTACATCATTATGTGAGAAAAACCTTTCACATCATGTTCATTATGAGTTTATGAGAATAACCTTTCAATCATCCCACAACAACAATATAATCATCAACACTTCACTCTCAAAGTGTACTCATAACATTTACATAACTTCATGAAAACATACATAATCTCATACTTTACCTCCTTGAGGTTCACAACTTACTTTCAATCATCACTTCTAGAATTCACTACATTAGACATGGATATCAACATAATTCAAGTAACCCAATCACTACATGCCTAATCTAATAACATTCCTCTTTAATCCACAAACCCATATCACAATATCATAATTAGGAAATATGGGGATTTCATGGGTTCTTGGGGGACTCATCATATAAACATTAGTAATCATCAATTCATTCATAATATAACATAATTAAAACATTAAAAATCATTTTATAAAGGAACCCATGACTTTGGAATCAAACCCTAGCTTTTAGCGATTTTTATCTTTGAAATTGGGGTTTAGGAAGGGGCTCCATGGATGAAGGACTACCATACCTTAGCAATGAAACCCAATGATTTTGAGTAGAAAACCTTGCTCCTTGAACCCTAGCTCCAACTTCCTCCTTCTTTTTCTTCAAGTTTTCTAGAGAGACAGTTTTTTTTTTGGTGAGGAGATGAACTTTGAGAATTATTTGGGTGTTTGGAAAAATTTGACTTAATTAAGTGAATTTGACTTTAAAATGACTTATATAGTGACCCTAAACTTACCAAAACTACTTCACTTTGATTGGACTCAAACCGAAATTTCCCAAAACACCCCTCACTTAAAGTGAGCTGCCTAGGTGCCACGTGGGGCTCATGAGCCGTGGTCTCCTCCGTGGACTTGAGGCAGTGGCTAGGGACTTGTGCCTTTAGCCCACAAGCCCAAGACAACTTCATGAGGGGCTCCACAAGCCGTTGTCCTTTTCGTGGGCCTTGAGGCAGTGGCTTGCCACTTTCTTTCCATCCTCACACACCCAACTCTCCTCCATGATCCTTCCCATGAGTTGTGGTCTTCACCACGAGCTGAGAAGTGGCTCATGAAGAGGAGCTTGCCTTGGGCAGATTTTGGGGAGCTCACTTCCTAGTCCACCACGGACCACACCACGTGCCGTGGTCCCTACCACGAGTCGTAGTGGTGGTCGTGGTCATTAGGGCAGTGTCTAGGGGAGAGTGGACTGCCTTAGTCCTCTCCTTTGACTCTTTCCCACCTCCTTGATTCTAACCGTCACGTTTAGCTCTAGTTTAGCCTACTAATTTCTGGGGTGTTACACATCCCCATTTTGAATGTTTTACAGTTTTGGTTATGATGACTTTAAGTTATTAGGGGTTATTTTTTGCATTAAATGTTTTTGGACTATTGGGTTGATTTTACGAGGACTCAATCATTGGTTGTCTAAACTATTTTATTTCCTTATTTATGATAAAATTGGTTCTTTTATATGATATTGGGTTAGCACTCAGGTTAGCAAATGGTTCTTCCATCGGGTTGTTTACTGTGGGTACCACTCACAACGATCTGGGTCATGATATAGAGTGATAACTATTATTATAAGAAAATTTAATCAAAGGTAAGAACTAGTCCTAAATGACTATCAAAGTCGATCATACACACATGAAACATGTTCTACAATGCCTGAATAGTTTATTCAAATTGCCTATCGATGTGAGGGTGAAAAGATGTACTCAAATCAAGATTGGTTCCCAACTCAGAATGCAATGTTCTCCAAAAGTTAGAAGTAAACTGCATAGCTCTATTAGAAATATGGGAGATCGGTACTCCATACAACCAAAAAATCTCATGAAGATAAATGTTGGTCAACTTCTCTGTATGATATATCACTTAAACTGGTATGAAATGTGTAGACTGATCTTTGGTGTATTTGTATTTCTGAATTCCATTTTATACCCATGCTATAACTAAGTGTAAGAATAAATTTATTGTATTCTCATCATGTTTTATTAGTGATTGTGTTCATGAACTGTAACACCCCGAAAATTCTATGACTTAAGTTAGATCCTAACGTAGTGTCAATGAGGTATAGAATGAATTCCCCTAAGTTAGTAGACCATCTAGGAGTGCTATAGTGGTCTATGAGTTAAGGCCTAAGGGAGGAGTGCCAAGCAAAAAGGGGCAAGCCAAGGCTTAAGGTCAAGGCTGCCCCAAACTTGGAGCTACTGCCTCAAACCTCACAACTACCACCACGGCTCGTGGTCAAGACCACGGGAAAGTGGGAGTCTTCGTGGAGTTTCCTTGGTCAAGGGAGAGGGACCTCCAAGTGTCCTAGACACTGCCTCACCTTTCACGAGAGGGACCACGAGTCGTGGTCCACTTCGCGACTCGTGAAGGTGGGCGTTGAGCTCCCTTGGCTTTTAGGGAATTGGGGAGGGGGGGTTGTTAAGGTAGCTACTGCCCAAGGCACCACGGGCGCCACTACGGGCTGTGGTGCACTTGACGAGGGAGAGGGGGTGGCTCGTGAACATCACTTGGCACCAAGGCTTGAAGGCCTTGCCTCCACAAGGCCAAGTCATGACCAAGGCCATCACCACAGACCGTGGTACTCACCATGGATCGTGGAAGGCTCCGTGGTCTTGCCTTGGCCAAGTGCTAGCTTGTGCACGAAAGGGGAGCTACTACCTCCAACACCACGGGAAGCACCACGGCGCGTGGTGCACTTTCACGACCCAAGAAGGGTGGCCGTGGTCCCTGACGGGGACCATTTAAATGAGGAGTTTTGGGACTTTTCCTTTTTAAGTCCTATTTAAGTAGGGGTGTTTTGGGTATATTAGAGGTTAAAAATATATTAAGTTTTAAGTCTAAATTCATGAGTATTGGTCATTATTCACAACACCCAATTGAAATCAAAACTCTCCTACTTCTCTCTAAACTCTCTCTCTAAAACTAAAGAAGAAGAAGACATTGGAGCTAGGGTTTCAAGGTTCTTTCCCAAATTGCTTGGAGTTTCTCCATTTATTATCAAAGAATCAACTAAGGTATGGTTGTTTATCACTCTTGGGATTCCTTTCCCCAAGAGGCCCCTTCAAGATGAATTTCAAAATCTCCAAATTCTAGGTTTCAATCCAACAACGTGGGTCTTCTTTCTAAAGTGAAATTGATGTTATAAATTGTCTTTGATTGATGTTATATGAACAATTATGGATGAATTTATGTTGTATTGGTGGTTTCTTGAAGAATTCCCCATGAGACCCATGTTTCTCCTTCTTTCCTAATTCTAACCTTAGCTTGTGTTGGATATTAATTGAAGGCTATGAATTGAATGTGATGCTATGAAATTCATGTTTGTATGATGATTCTACCCTAGGTTATGTATTATTTCTATGAAATTAGGGTTGAGTCTTTGAATGAAGCATTGAAGGCGATGAAGGGGATATGTCAATTGTTTATATTGATATTGATTATGTTATTACTTCATGAATTACCTTGTATTATGTATTGGTTATGAACTGGTTGGTAAATGAAGTATGAATGTCCCATGAAGGGCGAGAAGGTATGAAGGTTGGTTCTTCTTTGAACTAAAGTATGAAAGGTGAATTTCTTAGATTGTAATGATGCTATACCTAATGTGTTGTTGTGGTGTTGATGACCAAGTTTCCTCATCCTTAAGCCTCAACACTTGAATTAGCTAGGAAGTATGTATGTATATTATGGTATGATTTATATATGATTGAAAGGTAGTTTTCATGATTGTAGTGTAATGTAAAGTGAAAGGTTTACTCACTTGCTAAGTGTCTCTAAAATGAAAGGATTGTTACTCACTTATGAACACAAATGAGCTATTATGGTAAGATGTCTACATAAGAGTCTAGTAAAGGCTAATGTGAACTTATGTGATGACTAAAGATGATTACTAAAGGGAATTAGATGCTTAGCATCGAAAGGGCATGTAAATGAGATGGGGGTCTTACATTTAGTAAGTCCGGCTCCTCACATGGGTTTCCTCACGTTTAGCAAGTCCGGATTACCTACGGTATGTGTTGTCTTATGAGATGGAAACCCCCACGTTAGTAAGTTAGGGTTTCTAGAAGCAATCTCCTTGACCCTTAACTATGTGCCCACATAGGATTCTAGCTTAGTGGATCCACCTAGATAGCTATGTACGAATGGTTACACCTTAGGCAAGTGTTAACCCTTTCTTTTCGGTGTGGGAGTAGAACACCGGATTCCATGCAGCTCTCATAGTCTATGTCGATTATTGCAATATTTCCCTAATGTAAAAGTAAATGAAAGTATGAAAGGTGTGAACTCTTACTAGGGCTTTCTTAAGGGTTTCTACATAGTGTAAGGGAGGTATGGGATTTCTCTTGCACATTGCACTTGTGGGATCCTAAGAGATGGTTGTAATAGTGTTTTCTTATGATTATGATGATTATGACTTATGTATGTTGAAGCTATGTTATGTATGATCATTATGAATATGGTAAGTTATGATGAAATATGATCTTATGAATGTATGCATGATGTAGGTTGCTTAAAGTGATACTTGACTTTGAATAGGGTTATGGGGTTCTATTCTTTGAATTGTACTAGTATTGCTTGGGTTGTCTACATGTTGGGATGATATTATGTTGGTTTGGACTACGATACTTAATTTGTGTGCATATTGGATTTTTTTGGCAAAACACATGTTTTGAATAAAATGTCCTTTTATGCATGTTTCAATGGTTTTTATGCATAGTAGCCATACTTAGTACGTGTGTTGTACTAACCCATATTTTCTCCCTTTTCCCAAACATTTAGGTTCGGGCCGTTGAGGATTCAAGCTTACTTCTCAAGACACTTGGAGTTTCTTCCCCAATTGGTGAGTCCTCAAGTCCGAGGACAAGACCCTATGATCTAGCTTCTATGTTTAGTTCTTTGCTTATGTTGAAAGACATTGTTGTACTTCCTATTTTCTAGACTTCTTATTGATGTAAGGGCTAAGTCCCATTTTCGATACTTCTATGTCTAGATGGTGCATTGTGACGAAGTTAGATTATATTTTTCATGTATGAAGTGAAGTTGAACTTCCAAAGTAAAAGTTTTAAATTTTCCGTGATTTTATTCTATGATACATGTTATGATGAATGCTAAGGGCTTGTATAAGACCTCTTCGAGGTTGAATACGCCGGTAACGACTAGGGGGTGCTCTCGGGTCGTTACATGAACTGACATACATGATTATCTATTATGTAGGATGGATTTGAGAATTGAGATAAAACAGGAAAAAATGGAGTTAATCTTGAAAATGGAATGCATTGGTGTGAAAGCTAAGCTTTTGAATGATTGTGAAGTGATGAAAAATCAAGAAGGAAGAAGTTCAAGAAAACAAGGCACTTTAGTAAACCATCTCCATGGCATAGAGTAAGGATTTTTATGCCCCAAAGAATCACTTGGCAGACAGCTCCATGCCACATAATTGGGAAATTTTCCTAAGGTCTTATCGACAGACACCTTCGTGATGGGAGTGTGCCACATACCTGGTTCCCATCGGAAATAACTCCTAGTCTACTATAAATATGACATTTATACTTTATTTTAATTCTTATCTACTTGGCTAAGAGCATACGGATGACTTGGAACACATTTTCGGGAGTTTATTTCTACTTTTTTCATCTCTTTAATTCTTGAATGTATTTTGGAGAATTAAAACTTGTGAATTAAATTTTGAGTGGATAAATCCTATCTTTCTAGGGTTGCATCTACAAATGATTGTAGAGTTATAAGACTTTAGATGAAGTTTGGCTATTGCACGAGTTATTCATTGTTCTTATTTTATTTATTTTGATGCCTGATCACTATTAAAATATAACTATTATCTAGTGTTGAACTCGGGAGATGGGTGTAGAAATAAAATACAAAACATAAAGAGTGAGATTGTTCTTCACTAAAAAGAAAAGTTGATTTGCAACTAGGATAGAAATATAACTAGTTAGCCTCACTTGGCTAACAAATGGGAAGATAATGTTATTATTACGAATTGGTTGACCTATCCCCGTTCAATAATTTAACACCTCGGAAATTGAAATGTTGGATTGGAAAGGGATAAGCACTGGTGCGGGAACTACGAGTCTTAGCTACAGACTATAGGAAGTCCTACGTGCCGTAGGAATGAAATTGTAGAACCTAGAGTTGAGTTTTGGAAATTTCATGTTTTTTATGTTTGACCTACGAGTGAATAGGACGAGTAGTAGGATGATTGATGGGTCGTAGGACTAAACTTTAGAGTTGATTCAGAGATTTGAATTAAGACCTCAGTCTATGAGAAAGGTTTGATGGATCGTAGTGTGTTTAACGGGTTGTAAGAAGCACCCGTAGAAGTGATTCATACTTAGAGGAATCTTGGACTTGTACTTGGGTTCTATAGACCGTAGATAGAATGACGGACCATAGAAAGGTCTCGTGGGAAGTTGATTGAATTTTGAGTTTCTATAGTTGGTTCTACGAGTGACCAGTACGGGTCGTAGAAATTTCTACGGACCGTAGGTCCAAACCATAGAAGTTATCCGACAATTATTTTTTAGGGGTATTTAGGTATTTTCCTATGCATTTAATACCTATACTATATCGTTTTGACCCTAATTCTAAGACATGTAACTACCTTTCAACTTCACCAATATAATAAATTACATTCATCCTTGGGTCCCAAAAGATCTCCAAGTTCCAATTCAATTTTACCTAGTTTTGATTAGGGTTCATGCAATCACCATGGGTCTTATTTGATTTTGAGTTAATTGTTCAATTTCAATCTTCCTATGCATGTATTCAATTACATATATTTCAATTGATTTTATATAGATTCATGCATTACTCATAATTTTGACTATGAATTTATGAAGATATGAATATGATTTATGATTTTTATTCATGATTTATGATTTAAAAGATGTTTATGATCTAGGTTGATTTTGAGATAAGCATCTAAGAAATTGTGTTCTTCACATATTTATAAATCATGATTTGGTGAAAGATTTTCTCACACATGTATGATTCATGACTCAAGGAGCTACTCTATGATGACTTTATGATTTGGATTGGTATGTTGATTATTTGCTATCCTAATTTTATGCTTTGATAAATTGACTTTATCTATTCCATTGGGATTTAACTTAGCACCGAAAGAACTTGAGGTGGAGGCTCAAATAGGGTAGTCTCTAGTAGAAACCTCTAGTTCCAAACTACGTACCCCATATGATTATTTTAAATAACCAAGCTAGTGGATCCACAAATAGCATATGAATAAATAATACGGAGTTCTACCTTGGCAAATAAACTCTCCCTTCTCAATATGAGAGTAACATCAAATTCCATGTTATAGTTTACATGGTCTATTGTCGGTTAAAACTAATATCCCACAAAACGAACTAAAGTTTCTTCAAAGGTTTTATGAAGCTTTCATTATGTTTTAAGATGCATTGACCATATTCATGATTTATGATTCTTCCTCAAAGGCTTTTCAAGATTTTTTTAGATTGGTCATGCATGTCATGTTTTCCTTTATTTCCCCTTATGATCATGTCTCGGGTTTTCATACATTTCCCCATACTAAGTACATTTAATGTACTAATGCATACTTGTTCCTACATTGTTTGATAAATGTAGGGTCTGACGCTTCTCCTCTTCCCGTTCGTGTCTAGGTGATTGAGTGCATAGAAAGACTTGGTGTGTCCTCATGTTCCAAGGACCGTGTCACCTTTATCATGATTTCTTGTGTTTTTAGTTTTCAGACGTTGTACGTGGTATAAGAGTTACATCCTAACCACTTCTTTTAATGTATCAGATTGGCTTGTTGAGACTATGCTTAGACTTCCGCTTTTATGTCAAACTATTCTATTCTATGAAACTTTTACCTAAATTCTACTTTTTGCCTATTTCATTATATTGTATGTATGTCAAGTGGCTTGTGTAGGGCCTCTCGAGGTTCTATACGTCTAGCGTGTACTTTGGGTCATGGCAATGATATGGTTAGGTTTCATATTTTTGTATATGGTTAGAGGCTTGGGAGACCATAACCAATTGTTAACCACATAAGTCAATAACTTGATAACCAAGCAAAACCTAAGGTTGCAAACACTTTGCATGAATTCACATGAAACTGTAGCCTTGTAATTTTCTAATCTTGATTACAACCCTTGTTTGAACTAAATGTCACTTTGTTTTATTTATTTGTCAATTTCGATCTTTAAGTTATAATCACTATTTCAACTTTTTTTTTGCACAGTTGCACGTAAATACAATTGAAAGTCAAATTGAATATTTAGTCAAAAGACATTTGGGTTTGATAATTTGGCTCGTAAGAATCACTTTACTACATGTTAGACCACGTACACTTGCTTGCGATTTTAGTGCAACAAGTTTTTTGTACCATTCCAGGGGATTTTTCCAATTAGTGAATTTTTAGTTTTTCTATTTTCTGTCAGTTTTGTCCTTGTGTTGATAACTTCATCTTATCTGCTACTTTTGCAGGTGATTTTAATCAGTAAATTGAAAATAAACAGAGGATTGATAGAGCCCCAGCCTGAGCTCCTAAACAATTTCTACAACGATATAAAAGGTAGGTTGCATTGCAATCGCCAGTTGCTCAAGTTGAGTTGGAAGCCAAAAATGGACTAGAAAAACCTGTAAGAATGGCAGCATGGACCATTCGTGATGTGGCAATCCCACTCACAGTAAATGTCAACTCCAATATACAAAGAACGACACCTTGAGGTAGATTTAAGCTCAAACAAAATATGGTGCAGCTAATGCACATGAATGGATAGTTCACCATCTCCTTCACGAATACCCTCAACTGAATATCCAAAATTTTTAGAGATCAGTGATATATTTACGCAAGTTGTCGTATCTTCAGATTACATGAGGCTTACTTTGTTTCCCTTCTCTTTGCTAGGGGAAGCAAAAAGGTGGTTGAAATCAAAGTCAACAAACTTTATAACTACTTGGGATGATCTTGCTCAAAATTTTTTTATAAGATTCTTTCCATCTGGAAAGACAACAAAGTTGAGAAGAGATACTTAGCTTCAGTAAAAGGGAGGAGAGAATTTGTACCAAGCTTGTGACAGATTCAAGTCTTTGCTGATAAGTTGCCCGCATCACTACCATGCAAATAAAGTGTTGGTGCATACTTTCATTGATGATCTTGAGCTGGACACTAAAATTTTTCTTGATTATGATATATGAGGATAGGACTTGGAGAAAATGTACGGGGACCTGTTTACTTTGTTGAATATGATCTCGCAAGGAAATCCATAATGGAATTATGGAAGTTCTAGAAATTTTGTACAACAGATCGCACAAGAGTTAGATATTTATAGGTTGACGACTTCAGTTGCGTAGATTTTCTGCGATGCAAAATCAGATGAACACACAGTTCAACAATCTAAATTTGGGACAATAATAGGCTACAATGAATGTTTTGCAGTACACTCCAGTTTGTTGCTAAGTATGTGTCCATGGAGATTATGCAACTTAGTTTTGTAGAGACAACCCAGATTTAGTGAACTTTGTAGGCAATGCTAAAAGACATGGAGGGATGCAGAACTATGGAAATACATTTAGAGCTAGCCAGAAGAACCATCCTAATTTTTTATATGGAGGCAAATAAAATGTATTTGCCTCAAGGACATGGGCAACAATACTAGCACCACGCCCAAGGTAATCAACAAAATGTTTAGCCGGGTAACATGAGTGTTAAAGAGATACTTAAGCAGATAATGTCAGATCAGGCCAAGTTGTTTGCATAACTTAGGAACCAACAGTTGGCCACTTAGAATCTAGAGAAGAAAAATGGCTCAATTAGCTAGTGCAAAAAATACTCATCATTGAGGAGGTCTTCTTATAGATACAAATTAAAATCCAAAGAAAGTGAATGCAATTGTGACCCATAGTGGTAAGCAGTTTGAGGAGTTCGCTCCACGAAATGAGGTTCCTGAAGCTGACAAGGAGAAAAGTGAGTCTGACAAAGGCTCAAAGTTGATAGTAAGGTGAAAAGGTTGAAACCACCTCTTTCATTCCCACAAAAGTTCAAGAAGCAAAAGTAGTATGAATGCTTTTGTAAGTTCCTCAATTTAATTAAGTAGTTTCACTAAAATGTATTGGCCTCAAGGACATGGGCAAGAATACTAGCACCACACCTAAGGTAATCAACAAATAGCCAAGTAACATGAGTGTTAAGGAGATACTTAAGTAGATAATGTCAGATCAGGCCAAGTTGTCTGCATATCTTAGGAACCAACATTTGGTCACTTTGAATCTAGAGAAGAAAAATGGCTCAATTAGCTAGTGCACAAAATACTCATCATTGAGGAGGTCTTCCTGTAGATACATATTAAAATCCAAAGAAGGTGAATGCAATTGTGACCCATAGTGGTAAGCAGTTTGAGGAGTTAGGTCCACAGAATGAGGTTCCTGAAGCTGACAAGGAGAAAAATGAGTCTGACAAAGGCTCAAAATTTGATAGTCAGGTGAAAAGTTTGAAACTACCTCTTCATTCCCACAACAGTTCAAGAAGCAAAAGGAGTATGAATGCTTTTGTAAGTTCCTCAATTTAGTTAAGCAGTTTCACATTAATCTGCCTCTAGTTGATATTTTTTGTAGAGGATACAAAAATATGCTAAATATGTGAAGGGCATTGTGGTAAACAAGAGTAGGCTGACCGAATATGCAACTATTTCCCTTACTACGAAGTCCAGTTCTAGAATTTAGAATAAGTTGCCTACTACGTTAAAGGATCTGGGAAGTTTCACTATTCATGTCACTATAGGGCAAAGTATCCATACTCGGGGTTTGTGCAACCTTAGGGAAACCATAAACTTGATGCCCACATCATTGTTTAAGAAGTAGGAAATTGGAAGTGTAACACCTCAGAAATTGGGAAGTCAAGTTGAAAGGAAAAGTTGCAGAAATTTTGCTAAAGCAGTGAATCATAAGTCCAATCTATGGACCGTAGGGAGTCCTACGAGTCGTATAAAGGAAATCATAGAAAGTTGAGTTGAATATTGGAATTTCAAGTCCCAGATGTCGTACCCATGACTTGACAGGATGAGCCGTAGGACTTTTGACGTCTCGTAGGACTTTCTCGTAAGAATGATTCAGATATTTGATTTAGGACCTCAGTTTTATGGAAGGATTTGACGGGTCGTAATTGGCTCTATGGGTCATAGTAAAAGTCTCATAGAAAGGTCCCAGACTTATTGAAATTTTAGACTTGAATTTGTGTTCTACAGATGAGGTCTACGGACCGTACAAATTCCTACAAACTGTAGGAAGCAAATGTATGACTGACCATCTATTA
Source organism: Solanum verrucosum (assembly GCF_900185275.1). NCBI lineage: Eukaryota > Viridiplantae > Streptophyta > Magnoliopsida > Solanales > Solanaceae > Solanum > Solanum verrucosum. The sequence goes on along the minus strand of NW_026020299.1, from coordinate 786,058 downwards.
TTTTAAGGGGTGTTTTGGTCTTTTCCTGCGAACCTAATTCCTATAATATTTCTTTTTACCTATAAATAAGCCCTTATAAGTAATTTTTAGTCCTAATTTACCCATTCTCGTTCATTCCCCCAAAATCCCCAAAATCCTCTCCAGTTTTTCTCTCTAGCAGCAAGGAAAAAGACGCTAGGGTTTCAAGTTCAAGACTCCTTTTCACCATTGATTCTAGGCTTTGATCCTCAAGGTATGTAGAACTTCACCAATGGGTTCCATTAACCTATTGAGCCTTAAGGTTTCTCAATTCTCCATGTCTAATTTCAATTCAATTGATTAGGCTTTGATTCAATTCTTCATGAGTTTCGTTGGTGTTGATTCAGTTGTTCAATTTTTGATCTTATCATTGTTTTGACTTAATTACATGCTTTATAATCAATTTCATATGAACCCACCCATGCATTGATCATGATTTTGACTATGAGCCCTAATTTACATGAATTTATGGAGAAGTTATGAATCTATGAATGATGTTTTTATGAACTTATGCAAGATTTATGAAAATAATTATTTTATGATTTAGGTTTATATAAGATTGGCATAAGTGAAATTGTGAAAGGTTTTCTCACAAATTAAGGAATCGTGGTTTGGTGAAAGGTTTTCTCACTTAAACTTGATTCAAGATTTAATGAGCTACTCTATGATATATATATATATATATGAAAATGACTATTCCGTTGGGATTTAACTTAGCACCGAGAGAACTTTGAGGTGGAGGCTCAAATAGGGTAGTCTCTAGTAGCAGCCTCTAGTTCCAAACTACGTTCCCCATAGGATTGCCTTTAATGGCCTAGCTAGTAGATCCATATATAGCATATGACATGATTTGGATTTATACCTTAGCAATTAGAATCTCCCTTCTCGATGTGGGAGTTACATCAGATTCCCTTTATAACTCACATGGTCTATTTTCGGTTAAAGCTAATATCCCATTAAATGAGCTAAGTTATTTTCAAAATTTTTATGAAGTTTTGCCTATGTTTTAAGATACATTCCATGTATACGATTATGTCCCCTTACGATCATGTTTTATGTTTTCATGCACGTCCCTCATACTTAATATATACCATGTACTAATGTATATTTGTGCCTACATTAATTCATTAATGTAGGGATTGACGATTCCTCTCCCTCCATTTGTGGCTAGTGGATTACCTTGTAGATTTGAGGACTTGGTGAGCCTCATATTTTGAGGATCGTGTCATTTTTATTTTTTTCTTATGGCTTTACTTTTGAATGTTGTACGTGGTGTACGGGTTACGTTCCGAACACTTCTTTTGATGCTTTAGAAAGGCTTGTCAAGACTTTGTTAGACTTCCGCTTTGAAATGTCAAACTCTTATATTGATATAAAATGCTTTACTTTTGTTTATTACTATATGTATATGTATGTCAAGTGGCTTGTGTAGGGCCTCTCGGGGTCTTATGTACCATGTCACGTCAAGGGTGTACCTTGGGTCATGACAGTAGGAAGGCTACATAGAAAGGTGCCAGACTTAGTGAAATTTTTAGTTGAAACTTGAGATCTACGGATGAGGTCTATGGACAATAGTAATTTAGACGGTCCGTAGAAATAGGTCCTAGTATTTGTCAAGATTTTTGGCCCCAGTCACTTGATCTACAGTTGACCAGTACACATATGAATATCTATGGTCTATAGGTCACAAATGTAGGGCTGACCGACAATTATTTTAAAGGGGTTTTTTGGTCTTTTGTTGTGCACAAAAGCAAAGAGGGCTTTGCTTTTGCGAGAATCACCTATTATCCGGGGTTCACTTTTGCAAACCGCTGGTCGCTTTTGTGACATCATAGGGGGATTTTGGCCTGCAAATTTTGGGGTTTAAGCCCTATTTTTCGTTTTTGAGATTGGGGAACCCTTGGTGACGATTTTTGAAAGGATATTTTGTGCTAAATCAATTGGGTAAGCTTTTATTATCCTAAACCTTCATTTTCTTTAGGTAATTTATGGATTCTAACCTCAAAATTTGGGATTTTAGTTGGTAAATGACAAGTGTTTTTTAAGAACTAAAGTTCTTAACAAAAATGGAGATTATGAACTGATTTTGAATCCTTTTTCAAAATGATTTTCCCCAATGAGTTCCTAAAGACTTGAGTAATGTTTTCAAGTATTAAATTTTGTATTCAAACCTTATTTCAAAATTGGGTTTTGTGTTGATTGCCCCACTTTTCAAGAGAATTTATGTGGGTATTGTTCTTTCTGGAAATTTATTGTGAATGTTTGCTTGTATATTGATCGTTTGGTTTTGGAAGTGATTTAGAAGGGGAAGACAGAACTCTTGGAGTAATTTGTTGTTTGATTTAAGGCAAATGATCTCCTAAACCTTATTTACTAGTAGAATTTAAGTGCTTCCTTCGTTGCTTGTGCCTTGGAAGTAATGGGGATGAGGTGAAGGATTTAATTGTCCACTTGATATATCTAAATGAATAAAAATGGGTTGAAATGAAAAAGGTTATGTTATGAATATGATGATATGAATTTCCTTATTCTGACCCTTGTTGATTGATTGATGAAATGCTTGAAGGCATGAATGTGGACTTGAATTGTATGATTACTGTCTCTTCCATGTGGTGTGATCTTACTTGTGTGCATTGATTGTTGAACATCGTGATGAGACTTGTGATGATTTATGATGCCATGGACATTATCAAAAATTCTATTAGGTCGAGGTCTAATCCGACAAGTGTTGTTAAGCCGAGGTCATTTCCGGCAAGTGCTTATAAAGCCGATGGGAAATGGTTTCGACGAGAGATTTTTTGTGTGACTTGATGCATTTGATGCTTATGCGTGACGTTGCTAATTGTGATTGATGTACTTGTTGCATGTGACTGAACTACTTGACATTGAGATTGATTTATTTGATTCTTTTGATGATGGAATTATGACTATTGAACTGTGGATATTAGGCCTTGTGAGTCGTGTATTGTAGAATTGTTAGGTTAGGCTGATTTTCGTGCAAGTTGTAGTTTAAAGAGGTTCGGTTGGAGTGTGTGTTATATTTTATTTCTAGCTAGATACCTTGTTTATTAGGTTGCTTGCTAGGTACGGTGTTGTTGGTACTCCTTCTTGCTTCTACACTTGTATAGGTACCGAGCTCGGTATAGCATGATCGATCTTCTTCTCTTTTCTGAGGCTCGTTGAAGGACTTGAAATGTAGTTGCTTGTCATGCCGGCGGGGCCTCTTTTTATTTTCTTTAAGCTTTGTTCTATTTGAGAAACAAAGACTGAGGCATGTACTTATTTCTTAATTCCATATTTTATGTATTTAGTGACTTGTACACCTGACAACCAAATTTTGGGGTATTGTTTAGAATACATAAGGTTTTCTCCTTCATCTTGTTCTTGCTATATAATTCCACTTTTCTTTTGTTTTCGTTGGGTTAAGGTTGACTTGTCTTGGTGGGAATAGACAAGTGTCATCACACCCATTTTTAGGTCGTGACATTCACCCCTAATCACATACATTAAACTAGTAGTATTATTACTTCTTGCCTTCATTAAAAGACTCTATAATAGATAATTGTTAGTTATTTCCTCAAATAATTATAGCTCATGCTAAAACAAATGTCTTTATTCATTTTCCGAGAAGTCCTCTAAGTTGAATTTTGGAAATTTATGGTTTAGGTAAGGGCTGCATGATAAAATAGGGAATTTGATCCTAATTGTTGTCAAGAAAGTGAACTGCTTGTTTCCCGAATATGGCGGTACTCAAATCAAGTTTGGGGGGGGGGGGGAAAGATTCTCATTTATATAAGAATGAAGACATTCTAGATATATTGCACGATTGAGTATCATGTATCTATATGTTTGAGCTCAATCAAGCCCCCGAGATTAAGGATGGGGTGGGGAAGTTAATTTCAAGGATGTTATTTGTTTAGTATTCAAATCATTGAAAATTGTGTTTTACATTTACATACGACATTATATTGTTTCACAAAAACAAAAATTGTTCGCAGTAATCTTAAAGATCAAATTAATATCATAATTATCCTTATCCCTCCATGGGCGCCAAACAATTTATCTTTAAAAAGGCATGATTAAATTTGTAAGTGAATTTTAAAGAATACATAAATTAAATTGATCGAATACAATGAAATATGCATGTAAGTAATGATGTAAATAAGAAAAACAATAAATTAAATTAAATAGATAATATGTTAAACAAATATAACCTGTATTAGTTTAAGCTTGATGATATGCTCGATTGAGAGATATTCGATAGAGAATGAGTGGCACTTAGAACTGTGATGCTGGAGAATGATATAAGTATTTGATAATTCGATGATGATACAGGGTGATAATTCTACAACTTTTATTTGACTTCTTCGAGTTGATTACTATGCATTAACCCCTCAGTGATTCATTATAAATGATTGATTAAAGATAAAGTTTTAGAATTATACAATTACCTAATTTACATTGTAAAAGTATAACCGTAAAGCTTACATTGCAATTTTTTAGCCCAAAACACAATTCAATACACAATATTATACATTCTATATACCATAATATACAAGATGTCATATCTTATTTTTTACAAAAAAATTTAAAAACATGATATACAATATTATACACCCAATATACAATATTATACAAAATTATTAGAGATATTTATACACTCATATATAGAAATATACAATACTATTAAAAATTGACTTTATTTTCTTTTTTGAATCTACACCAAAAATACCTTAAAAACTACACCAAATCACCCAAAATTAAATATTTAGGCTCCTCATTACGTAATTGATATTTTGTAACAATATCACTTGAAACATAGCTTATTTGTCGAAATTCGACTTTCAAATTTTATAACTTAGCTTCAACAATGATTATTTATGACTTTAATGGAATGTCAATAGTTCTTCATAGTAACTCCAATAAAGCAGAGACTTAGGGTGTCTTTGGTATGGAGGAACCTATAATTTTCCTATAATTGGTTGGCCAAAATGTTTGAAAAATATTTTCTCTACTAAAACAAGTTCCTTAATATGAGGAAAACGACTTCGTTAATGGAAGTAGGAAAAAAACGTTGCATAAGTGGAGTATTCTCTCACCCACCCAATTCTCCAAACTCCCAACCCATGACCCACTCCCCCTATTCTCGAACCTCCACTCTCCATTCCATTCAGTCTCTATAGTGTTTTGCTAGATAACATATAAATGCTCTTGGAATAATATGTTCTTACTTACTTACTGTGACACCCTGGAAACTAGTAGGCTAAACTAGAGCTAAACGTGAGGGTTAGAACCATGGAAGAGGGAAAGGGCCAAGAGAGAGGACTAGGGCAGTCCACTCTCCCCTAGACACTGCCGAATCAACCACGACCACGACCACAACTCTTGGTAGGCTAGGCAATAGCCTCCTCAAGCTGCCCAAAACAGCCTCCTCCATACGAGCCACTTCATGGCTCGTGGAGATGACCACATCACATGGCAAGGCTCGTGGAGTTGAGGTAGTAGCTAGGCTACACTTTCTAAGAGGAGACCCTCACCACAAGAGCCTTGACGGTTCGTGAAGGCCACCACGACTCGTGGGAGGTATCGTGAGCCTGCTTTAGATTTTAGGGGTTGAGGGAAGGTTGACCAAGCTACTGGTCCATCACCACGGAGGGAACCACGACTCGTGGAGCCCCTCGTGAGGTGAGGCAGTACACTAGCAAGTGGGGGCTAAACTAATCTATTCCGGTTTTAATAGACTTAAGCTATGTCATTTTCTTTAACCCTAGGACACCTATATAAGTCTTTTTAACCCTTTAAACACTCCATTAAAGTCATTATTTCCCAAAAACCCAAATTAGATCCCCAAATTCCTCCTCTCAAATATTTCTCTCTCTAGAAAGAAGAAGAAGAAGAAGAAGAAGAAGAAGAAGAAGGAACTTCAACTAGGATCAAGGTCAAGGTTCAATTCCTCCATTGAAGCTTAGAAGTGGGATTTGTTGTTAAGGTATGATATCTTTCATCCATGAACATCTTCCATCTATGGAGTTCTTTCAAAATTCAATTTCAAAAGAAAGATAGAAATCCCCCATTGTTAGGGTTTGATTCAAAGTCATGGGTTCCTTTCAAACTTGATTTTAAAGGTTGAATTATGTTATTATAAGCATGAATTGATGATTTCCTATGGTTTTTATGATGTATCCCCAAGAACCCATGTAATTCCCATATTTCTCAATTTTGATCTTATGTTGTGGGTCTTTGTTGATGAAAGGTGAATTTGATGAATTGATGCATGAAGTGATATAATCACATGAATTATAATGAAATCCATGTCTAATACTTGAATTCAAGATGTGATGGTTGAAAGTAGGTCTTGAACCTTGAAAGGATAATTTTATGAGATTATGCATGTTATTATAAAATCTATGTAAATGCTTTAAGGATGCTTGAGAGTAAAGTGTCTATGATTCTGATGATGTTGTTGTGTTGATTGAAAGACTATTCTCATGAACACATAATGAACATAATGTGAAAGATTTTATCACATAATGATGATTCTAAGGTTGAAAGGATTTCTCACCTAATTGAATCTAATACTTACATGTGGACATGGACGGTGAAAGGTTTTTCTCACGCATGATCTAAGAGCTATCCTATTGAAATCTTTTGGATTGATTGTCAAGGATATCCTTCCATAAGACATGAATCAAGTTAAGACTTAATAAGTACTCCGTAGTATTAATGCTTGGCACCGAGTGGATATTGAATTTGAGATGGAAGCCCTCCCGATAGAAAGGCCGGGTTTCTAGAAACAATCTCTTGAGATTAAAGCTCCCCTAATAGAAAGGCCGAATTTCTAGTAACAATCTCCTTATCCCATGAACTACGTGCTCCCGTAGGATATTTAGCTAGTTGATCCACCTAAACTAACAAATCATGGATCTACCTTAGGCAAGTAGGACAACCTTTTTCAGTGTGGGTAACACCGGGTGATTATGTTATTGCTCACATGGCCTGCTGTTGGTTAAGACTTATTCACACAACAAGAACATGAATAATAAACTAAGGTTTCTACATGAAGTATTATTTATGAGTTCAAAAGTTTTCAAAATGATGTTGACTTACATTGTCCATGATGTATGACTTATGATTTCTAACCTTTTTTATGATGTTCAAACTTGGTGAATTGCATGTCATGAAGTGAAACGTCTGTTTTAGCATGTTTTGATGTTTTTATGCATAGTTATCATATTTAGTGCATTTTTGTTCTAACGTATACTCTTGCCTATAGTTTTCCCAAATGTAGGATTCGACAGTCAGGGTTTGTTTCGTGGCTAGGTATTGATCTTGAGATTCGAAGCTTTGGTGAGTCCTCATGCTTTGAGGACAGAGTTATTGTTTAGTTTCCATTTAGTTGCATTTCTACTTTGGACATGATGTATGGGCTAGGCCCAATTTCGTTCTATATTGTAATAGATGGCTATGATGATACAAGTGTCTAGACTTCCTCTTTCTTTTATGAAAATGTCATGACCTAGAGGTACCCTCTAGATGTAACAAGGCGTATAAGACTCTGAGAGGCCTAATACAATCCCCTTAGCATATCATAACATAAAGTAAAAGAGAAAATGGTGTTGAAATTTAAAACATTTTCAACAATCACAAAGTCTATTATAAAACGAAGCGGAAGTCTTTAACATTTGTCTCAAACTATCTAAAACACGAATAGTCTTGGGACACAACCCATACAATAGTTCTAACATACAAATGAAAGACATAAAAAAAGGTGGTCAAATCCTCGATGCTATGATGACTCACCAAATCTTCACTCCTTGCTCTACTATGAACCTAGCCACGAGGATGGAAGTCGATATCTCCAGACCCTACATTTGATAAGAATGTTGGCAAAAGTATGCGTTAGTACAAAAATTGCATTAAATATGATGGCTAGCATAAATCATCAACATAAGCATAACATAGGCATTAGTCAACATAAGACATATACTATAAGCATAAGAGGTAATAACATAAATCATAAGCGTATTCAATGCACATAAATCATCATCTCATAAGAGGAACACTTCTCAAGTAACCTCAACATATTCTTACTCAAGACTTGGGTCATCACCTCTAGTCATACATATTAATGAAGACAACTCAAGCAACAATCCAAGCCAATCAAACATCATACAAATAAACCTTATATCAAAACATACTTACAATAATTCCTTGAAGGAATCTTGTTTCATCATAAACATGCTACTTTGATTAGGGACTTGTACCTCTTTAGTCATTCTTACTAATCATGAAAGAGTATCTCTCTACTAGTCCAAGACACATCATCACTCATGAATGGTTACAATTTACCAATTCAAGGATATCAAGGAAAGACACCTCATCATGCTAGACCAAGCTATCATGGTAAGCATCCTCTCATGCAAGTCCAAGCTACTCAAGAAAGGGTACTATTACTCAATCCAAGCTATCATGAAGTAGTGTGGCCTCACCAAGTCAAGCTATCATGCAAGCATTCTATTATGCTAGTCCAATCTACATTGGAAGGGTGCGATTGCTCAATCCAAGGCTATCCATGAGTTCTACTATCTCAAGCTACCATGCATAGTCTTGTCTTACCAATTCAAGCAATTCATGAAGGGATATTATCACTACTTCAAGCTATCATAGTTCATACATGCTTTGATTCATTTTAGGTAAGAAAGTCTTTCAACCTAGAATCATTCTATGTGAGAAAACCTTTCACATCATGTTCATATGTGTTCATAAGAATGTCCTTTCAAGCAACACAATATCAATATCATGATCATTGACACTTTACTCTCAAAGTGTTCTTAAATCATTTACATAGGTTTCATAACGAAATGCATACATTCATAAGATAGATCATGTGGGTAGATCCTTCCACAACAATCCTATCTACAATCTACATTCATCATATAAGCTTCACTCTCAAAGCCCTAGAAACCAACATTCCTAACTACACGTCTTACTCTCAAAGAAACTCTTCTCATAATCATCACATATGCCTAGATCTCAAGACATTCTAATCACATGCTTCATTCTTAAGAAATTCTAATCATATATCATCATATAGGCTCAATCTCAAGCATTACTAAATCATAATTCATCATACATACTTGATCTTAAATCAATTCATGTCTATAAGCTTTAATCTTAAGCAATTCATAGCTATATGCTTCAATTTCAAGCAATCTACAAAGTATCTCGTCAATCCTAGAAGATTACATCTAAATCCTCAATTTCCCCTTTCATGGCATAAATCCCAATTTCATCAATTCTAGGTTAGAAACAAGGATTAGGCATGGGTACATGTAAATTCATCCTATAATCATGCAATTCTACCATAAACAATCTTAATCCACTCAATTGGATCAACATTTATCATAATCCACAACATTGGAAGAAACCTTAACTAGAATTGGGGAATTCTTCTTCAAATTGTGGAATTCTAGGGGACTCCATGGATGAAAGGATTCCATGGATGAATAAGACATCATACCTTGATTACAAAGCCCAAAAAACTTGGAAGAATGGAGACTTGATTTGACCTAGCTTGAACTCTCTTCTTCTTTTTCAACTTTCTAGAGAGAGAATTATTTGAGAGAGGAGTTTTGGGATTTCTTTGGGGTTTTGAAATAATGACTTAGGATGAATGAGTTTAGGGGTCTAAAGTTCTTATATAGGTGATTTAGGCTAGGGTAAAACGACACCACTTAAGTCTAATTAAATTCAAAAAGTCCCAAAGTTCCCCTAACTAACCGTCCCTAACTTGACCCACGAGACCACGTTGAAGGGCCGTGGATGGACCGTAGGTCCATCCTGGTCGATCGTGGTTCATGGTCAGAGACTCTATAAATTGGGCATTGGATTTATGGTGCCCAATCATAGATCGTAGACCCATCCACGAGGCGTGGGTCCTGGCCGTGGTTACTGCCTTAGGCAGATTTCCATGGTGCCCATCCACGAGGCTCACCTATGGGGCATGGGTCTAACCATAGGGTGTTGTTGGCCCTCGTGGGTGAAACCTGAAAATTCTGAAATTTTGCAAAGCTTCCCTCTTTCACATACGGGGTGTTACAGAATAACTTTTTAAGACTTGAAATATGTTTTACTCTTATTGTTCTATTTCTTATGTTATGAGGACTAAGTGGCTTGTATGGAGTCCTTCGAGGTTCTATACGCCTTGTTACATCTAGGGGGTACCCCTGGGTCGTGACAAACTTGGTATCAAAGCACAATGTTTAAAATGATCCTAGGATGATGTCTCATAAGCTATGTCTAGTAGAGTCTTTTTCTTAAGTGTGAAGCGCGCCACATTTATGAATAAGAGGCTACAAGATGATTAGGAAACTTCACTTCTTCATTACTCTTAAGTCGTTCCATAGATTTTAACTCTATAAGATCTCTCTATTAATCCCTGCCCTATGTTCTTCAGGATATGACTACTAGAAGGGCTTATGCTAGAAGGATGAAGGGTGACAATGTGGAACAAGGAGCTCCTCCCCAAGCTCCGATAGACCCTTTGGCTGAAAATGTTACAAATGCAGAGTTTAGGTCGGCTTTTCAAAATTTTGCCCAAGCCATGATGACAAAATCTAATAGAGAGGTAGTAGCTCCTGTGAACCCAATTATGGGTACGACCACTTCGAGAGTGAGGGATTTTATGAGGATAAACCCTCTGGAATTTTATGGCTCCAAAGTTGAGAAAGACCCTCAAGAGTTTGTCGATGAGGTTTATAAGGTATCTGCTATTATGAGGGTGACTATGGTATAAAATGCGGAATTGGATGCTTACCAATTGAAGGGTGTTCCTTAAGTGTGGTACGACGAATGGAAAGAGGCAACACCGGTAGGAGCGGGTCCCGTAGAGTGGGAAGTGTTTAAATCGACATTTCTTGATAGGTTATTTTCCCTTGAGATGAGGGAAGCAAAGGTGCAAGAGTTCATTAACCTTCGTCAAGGAAGTATGAGCGTGAAAGAGTATGCCCTAAAGTTCACTCAATTGTCTAAGTATGCTCCAACGATGGTTGCGAATTCTAGGGCTAGGATGAATAAGTTTGTGACGGGTATATCCGATATAGTGGTTAAAGAGTGTCGTACCACTATGCTCACTGGTGACATGGACATCTCTCGTCTCATGGTCCATGCACAACAAATTAAGGAGGAGAAACTCAATAAAAAGTCTAGGGAGGTAAATAGGGCTAGGACCGGAGATAGAAATTTCTCAAATGCTAGATCCGATAGACATGGTCGTCCTAAATTTCGACAAAGGTTTTCTGGTCAAGGCTCCTCAAATGCTTTTCTTAGGTTTAATAAGGATAAGGTGTTCTGTGGTGGCTAAAAGGGTCTATAGAAAGTGTCTTGTTTCCTTATCATATAAAGTTATTCTTGTTGACTTGGTAGAGCTTGAAATGCTGGACTTTGATGTGATTCTTGGTATGGATTGGTTGCATGCATGTTATACCTCTATTGATTGTAGAACTCGGGTGGTTAGATTTCAATTCCCAAATGATCCTATCCTAGAGTGGAAGGGGGAAATTCTATGCCTAGTGGTTAATTAGTGTCTTATCTTAAAGCTAGGAAGATGATCTCTAAGGGTTGTATCTATCATCTTGTTAGGGTGAGGGATGAAGATTCTGAAATCCCTACTCCCGAGTCGGTGCCTATAGCTAATGAGTTTTCTGAAGTATTCCCCGATGATTTACCTAGTATTCCTCTCGAGCGGGAAATAGACTTCAGTATTGATTTTCTCCCAGATACGCAACATATCTCTATTTCTCCTTATAGAATGGCTTCGACGGAGTTAAAAGAGTTAAAAGAGAAACTAAAGGATTTGTTGGATAAGGGTTTCATCCAATCGAGTATCTCTCCATGGGGTGCCCCCGTGTTGTTTGTTAGGAAGAAGGATGGGTCTCTTTGAATGTGTATTGATTATCATCAATGGAATAAAGTGACCATCAAGAATAAGTATCCTCTTCCAAGTATAGATGAGTTGTTTGACCAATTTCAAGGGGCTAGTTATTTCTCTAAGATTGATCTTCATTCGGGTTATCACCAATTGAGGGTGAGCGGGGATTATATTCCAAAGATGACTTTTAGAACCCGGCATGGTCATTATGAGTTCTTGGTAATGTCGTTTGGGTTGACTAATGCTCAAACGACATTTATGGATTTGATGAATAGGGTGTTTATACAGTACCTTAATATGTTTGTGATTGTGTTTATTGATGACATTTTGATCTATTCAAGGAGTGAGGATGAGAATATTGACCATTTGAGGATTGTGTTTCAAATTCTTAAGGACCAACAACTCTTTGCAAAGTTTAGCAAGTGTGAATTTTTGTTAAGGTCCGTAGATTTCCTTGGTCATATTGTGTTAAGTAAGGGTATTGAGGTAGATCCCATGAAGACGGATGTGGTCAAGAGTTGGCCTAGACCTCTACCTCCCTCGGACATTAGAAGCTTTTTGGGTTTGGCCGGTTACTATAGAAGGTTTGTTGAGGGATTTTCTTCCATTGCTTCTCCTTTGGCAACTTTGACTCAAAAGAAGTCTAAGTTCGTGTGGTCAGAAGCTTGTGAGAAAAGTTTCCAAGAGTTGAAAGATAGACTTACTTCCGCTCCGGTGTTGATCTTACCGGAAGGTACATATGGTTTTGTGATGTATTGTGATGCCTCTAGAGTTGGGTTGGGATGTGTGCTTATGTAAAATGGTAAGGTGATTGCCTATGCTTCAAGACAACTTAAAGTCCATGAGAAAGATTATCCTACCCATGACCTTGAGCTAGCGGCGGTTGTGTTTGCCTTATAAAATATGGAGGCATTCTTTATATGGGGTTCATGTTGATGTTTTCACCGATCATAAAAGTCTACAATATGTGTTCAGTCAAAAGGACTTGAACCGTCGCCAAAGGAGGTGGTTAGAACTATTGAAAGATTATGACATGAGTGTTCTTTATCACCCCGATAAAACCAATGTGGTCGCGGATGCTCTTAGTCGGTTGTCAATGGGTAGTATGGCTCATGTAGATGAAGGAAAGAAAAAGTTGGTTTGAGAAGTTCATAGGTTGGCCCGTTTAGGTGTTCAATTAGTGGACTCCACCAAGGGTGGTGTCATGGTCCATAATGGTTCTGAATCGTCCTTTGTGATGGATGTGAAGGCTAAGAAAGGTCTTAATCCTATTTTGGTTGAGTTGAAAGAAGCGGTGCTTAATAAGTCCGTTAAGGCTTTCTCCCAAGTGGGAGATGGTGTGCTTAGGTATCAAGGATGTTTATGTGTTCCGAATGTAGATGACTTGAGGGAACAAATCCTAGAGGAAGCCCATAGTTCTCGATATTCTATTCGCCCGGGAGCCACCAAGATGTATCGTGATCTACAAGAAGTCTATTCGTAGAATGGGATGAAGAAAGATATTGCGGAATTTGTGGCCAAGTGTCCTAATTGTCAACAAGTGAAAGTTGAGCACCAAAGGCCGGGAGGTTTGTCCCAAGACATTGCTATTCCTACTTGGAAGTGGGAAGACTTGATATGGACTTTATAGTTGGTTTGCCTCGCACTTGGTGACAACATGACTCTATTTGGGTGATAGTAGATCAGATGACGAAGTCGGCTCATTTTCTTCCCGTCAAGGTTCTTATTCGGCGGAGGACTATGCCAAGATGCACTTGAGAGAGATGGTAAAATTTCATGGAGTGCCTTTGTCTATCATTTCCGATCGTGGTACCCAATTCACTTCTCAATTTTGGAAGTCATTCCAAAAGGGTCTTGGTACCAAGGTTAAGCTTAGCACGACTTTTCATCCCTAAACCGATGGGCAAGTGGAGCGTACTATCCAACTTTGGAAGACATGTTAAGGGCTTGTGTGATGGACTTTAAGGGTAATTGAGAGGACCATTTGCCATTGATTGAATTTTCCTATAATAATAGTTATCATTCAAACATAGGTATGACTCAGTTTGAGGCATTCTATGGTAGGCAGTGTATATCTCCTATAGGATGATTTTAGGTGGGTAAAGTTGCATTGATAGGTCCTGAGCTAGTTTATGAAGCTATTGAGAAAGTTCGGCTCATTAGAAAGAGGTTGAAAACATCTCAAAGTCGACAAAAGTCTTATATTGATGTTAGAAGAAGGGATCTTGAGTTCGATGGTCATGAATGGGTTTACTTGAAAATCTCACCTATGAAGGGGGTAATGAGGTTTGGTAAGAATGGGAAGCTTAGTCGACGGTACGTAGAGTCATATCAATTTTTGAGGCGTATTGGTAAGGTTGCCTATGAGTTAGATTTGCCAAATGAGTTAGCATCGGTGCATCCGTTTTCCATGTCTCTATGCTTAAAAAGTGTGTTGGAGATCCAACATCCATAATTCCCCTAGAAGGGTTGGGAGTTGATGAAAGTCTCACTTATGAGGAAGTTCCAGATGAGATTTTGGACCGACAAGTTAAGAAGTTAAGGAATAAGGATGTTGCTTTCGTAAAGGTGTTATGAAGGAATCATTTAGTTGAGGGTGCCACTTGGGAGGCCGAGGAAAATATGATGTCCTGACATCCTCATCTCTTTCCTTCTACTCCTAATCTAGCTTTAGGTAATGAGTTCCTCTCGGTTTGTTTTATGTTTGGAGTCATGTGTGTTGTATGTGTTCCATGATCTCCTTAAGTTATGCATGTTCATGAAAGCTTATGTTTTAAAAGAAAATGAGTTATGTGATTGGTTTTCCTCATGTTGTTGTGCATTAAGTATGAGTTGCCTATATGTTTCATGAAATGGATTGTTGAACACACTTTAGTTATGCTTTTTGAGAGTAAATTGCATATCGACTCCGCGAGATTGTGTTGAGCATGCTTTGAGCTCGGAGAAGGAACTTCCTCCTTAAAATATGAGAAATTTGAAATGTTTCATGTATAATGGGTTGTTAGATGTAGTTCCTACTTCCTTGCGATGCATTGAATATGTTTAGTTTGGAGTGATGTTTCCTCCTTCGTTTTGTGCATTGTTATAATGTTGCATGTATGATGGGATGCTATTCTTGAGTTTTGACTTCCATAAAGTGTCTAGAGCGTCATTCGAGGATGAATGTTCCCAAGGGAGAGATAATGTGACACCCCGAAAACTAGTAGGCTAAACTAGAGCTAAACGTGAGGGTTAGAACCATGGAAGAGGGCAAGGGCTAAGAGAGAGGACCAGGGCAGTCCAATCTCCCCTAGACACTGCCCAAGCAACCACAACCACCACCACGGCTCGTGGTGAGGACCACGCCTCAAGGGTTGGCTCGTGGTAGGATAGGCAGTAGCCTTCTCTAGCTGCCCAAAACAGCCTCCTCCACACAAGCCACTTCACGGCTCATGATGATGACCACGACACGTGGGAAGGCTCGTGAAGTTGAGGCAGTAACTAGGCTACACTGCCCCAAGAGGAGACCCTCACCACGAGAGCCTCGACGGCTGGTGAAGGCCACCACAGCTCGTGGAAGGTGTCGTTAGCCTGCCTTAGATTTTAGGGGTGGAGGTAAGGTTGACCAAGCTACTGGTCCATCACCACGGAGGGGACCACGGTTCGTGGTGAGGACCACGGCTCGTGGAGCCCCTCGTGAAGTGAGGTTGTACACTGGCAAGTGGGGGCTAAACTAGTCTTTTCCGATTTTAATTAGACTTAAGATATGTATTTTGTTTAACCCTAGGACACCTATATAGGTCATTTTAACCCTTTGAACACTCCACTCAAGTCATTATTTCCCAAAATCCCAAATTAGATCCCGAAATTCCTCATCTCAAATATTTCTCTCTCTAGAAACTAGAAGAAAAAGGAATTTCAACTAGGATCAAGGTCAAGGTTCAGTTCCTCCATTGAAGCTTAGCATTGGGCTTTGTTGTTAAGGTATGATAGCTTTCATCCATGGACATCTTCCATCCATAGAGTTCCTTCAAAATTCAATTTCAAAAGAAAGATAGAAATCCCCCATTGTTAGGGTTTGATTCAAAAGTCATGGGTTCCTTTCAAACTTGATTTTAATGGTTGAATTATATTATTATAAGCATTAATTGATGATTTCCTACGGTTTTTATGATGTATCTCCAAGAACCCATGTAATTCCCATATTTCTCAGTTTTGATCTTATGATGTGGGTCTTTGTTGATGAAAGGTGAATTTGATGAATTGATGCATGAAGTGATAGAATCATATGAATTATAATGAAATCCATGTCTAATACTTGAATTCTAGATGTGATGGTTGAAAGTAGGTCTTGAACCTTGAAAGGGTAATTTTATGAGATTATGCATGTTATTATGAAATTTATGTAAATGCTTTCCTGATGCTTGAGAGTAAATTGTCTATGATTTTGATGATGTTGTTGTGTTGATTGAAAGGCTATTCTCATGAACACATAATGAACATGATGTGAAAGGCTTTATCACATAATGACGATTCTAAGGTTGAAAGGATTTCTTACCTAATTGAATCTAATACTTACAAGTGGACATGGACGGTGAAAGGTTTTTCTCACGCATGATCTAATAGCTATCCCAATGACCTCTTTTGGATTGATTGTCAAGGACATCCTTCCATAAGACATGAATCAAGTTAAGACTTAATAAGTACTCCGTGGGATTAATGCTAAGCACTGAGTGGATATTGAATATGAGATGGAATCTTTCCCGATAGAAAGTTCGGGTTTCTAGAAGCAATCTCTTGAGATGGAAGCTCCCCCGATAGAAAGTGCTCCGGGTTTCTAGTAACAATCTCCTTATCCCATAAACTACGTGCCCCTGTAGAATATTTAGCTAGTGGATTCACCTAAGCTAACAAATCATGGTTCTACCTTAAGCAAGTAGGACAACCATTTTCGGTGTGGGTAAGACCAGGTGATCATGTTATAGCTCACATGGTCTCATGTTGGTTAAGGCTTATTCCACAACAAGAACATGAATAATGAACTAAGGTTATTACATGAAGTATTGTTTATGAGTTCAAAGGTTTTCAAGATGATGTTGACCTACATTGGCCATGTTGTATGACTTATGATTTCTAACCTCTTATATGATGTTTAAGCTTGGTGAATTGCATGTCATGAAATGAAACATCCCTTTTAGCATGTTTTAATGTTTTTATGCATAGTTATCATACTTAGTGTATTTTTGTACTAACACATACTCCTGCCTACATTTTTTCCAAATGTAGGGTCCGACAGTCAGGGTCAGTTTCATGGCTAGGTGTTGATCTTTAGATTCCGAGCTTTGGTGAGTCCTCATGCTTCATAGATGGAGTTATTGTTTAGTTTCCATTTTGTTGTATTTCTACTTTTGGACATGATGTATGGGATAGGCCCAATTTCATTCAATATTGTAATAGATGGCTATGATGAGACAGGTGTCTAGACTTCTGCTTTCTTTTATGAAAAACTTTTTAAGACTTGAAATATTTTTTACTCTTATTGTTCTACTAGTCATGGGCACGTGCGTTGCACGTGTGAGCCATGCTAAGTTGTCTCGTTCTCTATCGAGAGACATTTGTAAAGTTGTGTTGTCATGAGTGCGTACAATACTATTGATGTAGTAGAAGTGTACATTGTGTTAAATAGTCTTTTCATGGGTGCATAAGTTATTATTGATCTTTTAAAGGGATAAAGATTTAATTGATGCATTTCATAATATGTAGGATATTTATGTGCTAAATTATAAATGTCAACATCAACTTAATATGAAGCATGAAAGTACTGTAAATTATGAATAATAATAATATTAAAACATTAGAATGCAATACAATATCAACAAACAAGAAACTTAAACATGAAACCATACAATGTTTGGTTAAATGTCACAATTTATGTGAGAGGATTGAGGGACTCAAACAATTATCATGAATATGACATTAGCACATTGAGGAGTGTGGGTCAATGAAAAATCGATTATGTCTGCATAGGTGTGTCTGTGTCTTCTAAACCTGAGATATGAAGCAATGTAATATTGTTAGGACTCCACGATTTGTAAAGAGTTAACTATCTATGTTACAATGGACATTTATGTATATGAGGTTATCGTACCTAAAACTTCTTTATAGACGATGTTCTTTGTGTATGTCCCATTTTGGCATTTGGGTTGTCCTGTTAGGACAAGTACTTTTGTTGTGGACATAGATATCCCTCTTGAGAGCACAACGTATACAACTGACCATGTGAGAAAACATGTTGGGGTAAATACAAACCAACGTTTGGAATTGTTTGAGCTTGTGCTTTATTTATAGTCATTGCAAAGCAAAGACGTACTGGAAATTGCTTTCGAATAAATTTAAATGGATAGCCTTCATTTTCTGGTGGTGACAATTGAATTCTGGGAAGAAACACATGCTTTGTTGCACAATGACCACTTGATATTTCGGCATGCAAGACATTATGGGCAAAGCCACGACATATAATTCAGGTGCCATTGCATGAGTCAATTGAAGGGTCTAAATTCGTCAATAGCATGATGGGTGCATTTTCCTTTAATTCTAACCTGCATTTAATAAGATATGTCAAAATATATCCATATTGATTTTTGTTACCGCCTCTTCATGATTGTAATTCATAATGTATTTTCTGCAATACCTATGTGGCGGCAGTTCGTTTGGTGTTAAAGTATTTATATATTCTTCTTGGTAATAGTTGTTGGTGTCATCTTCTGCCGAGTCAAAGCTATTGAATGTCTTGCTTTCACCTGGGAACATGGATATTAACTTGTCATTAAGATTGTCCACATGGTCATTTCTGCTTGCTAAGATAGCTCGTTTGGTGACATATGTTGACCTAGTAGCATTTTCTTGTAGGTTTGGAAATATCTCTTTTATTATAGATTCTTCTGGAATTTCATCCCTACAATGCTTGATAGTTAATTGTTCTGGAAGAAGGATTAAAATGTCTCTTATTGTTGGTTCATCTCTGTTACCCACGCGAAGTAAGAACTCACTGAATGTTGGATCCGTTCTTTCTCTCATATTTCTCATAAATTGAATCTTCTCCATCAAAGGCCAGAGATATGATTTCACCAAGCTTGCATTTACAATTTCTACTCTAGTTGATTTTGGAACTACACCTGACGAAAATTTCCTCCAAAAACCATGACTTTCCCACCAAATGGTTTATCAATGTCCATTATATCTAAAGCTCCTGTCGACTGTTTCTATTGTTTGTCGCTTGGCCATTGGGGCTTCATCCCATATAATCACTTCTGCTTTTCTAATCAATTTGGCAACACCACTTTGCTTTGACATATTTGTCATAGTCAACTCATTTGTTCGTAGGGGGATCTCAAACCTCGAGTGTGCTGTATGTCCTCTCGGTAAAATTGAAGCGGCTACGCCACTGGTTGCTGTAGCCAAAACTATCATACCTCTTGATCTAACATTGGCAAGCAATGCACGATATAGGTATATTTTTCCAGTTCCCCCAGGTCCATCCACAAAGAATATTCCAATTGTTCTAGTATCAATTTTTTGCACTATTTTTGTAAAAGCCTACTCTTGTTCTGGATTTAATTGTGATTGTGCATCAAAATCTTTTGAAGGTATTTGCACAAAAAGTTCTTCATTTATTTCTCTACATTCTGATGGACAACCTTCGAGCATTTTGTGATCTAGTTGAGGAATATCATATATGTCTACGATTTTGCCCATACTTTCCAAATAGTGATTAATACTCTTAAGGGTACACATAGTATTGTGTGAGTTGCCATATAACCTGCTGAAGTCCTCAGACATATCCTCATAATAAGTATCCCAGAGTTTTCTAATATCCATTGGGTTACAATGAACCGAAATTGTAGCAAACAAAATTCGAAGAGCTGAAGACATTTTGAAGATAACAGCCTCTCCTAAACACAAATTGATATACAGTTATTGAACTCTAGTAACCCTCTTTCTCTGGATGCTTCTTTGAAGGTATCACATTGTCTGCCGTTGACAGTGAGTAAGTCATTGAATGACAATGGTCCTCTTACATGGTTTAGTAATAACCTCTCATAATACATTTTCCCTTCTCGAGGATTAGCTATACAATTTAACGAATATTTAGTAATAAGTTTAACAATTATCGATCTGTATGAAGATATAGTTTACTACATTTGCCTTACCAATTGCAATGCGACCAATTACAGATCTTGTTTTCCTTTTTGTCCAAATCTTTCCCTTGGGATTCCAAACATAATACTTAGGAAATTCTCTATAAAGGTATGCTCGTGCTTCAATGTCAATTGAGCACATCCTGAAATACTCGGTCAACATTTTTTGCTTGACACCATCCCAGGCGAAGGTATTTTGTAAATTTTGCTTCTTCCAGTAAAATATTGTGAGCTCAGTTAGAGTTAGTATTTGTATTGTGACTAATATATTTAGTATTTTAAAGAAATTGTGTTTTGTTATGCGTTAATATGTGTACCTGAATGTTTTACTGGAAGATGCAGCTGAAAGGTTGATGACTGGAGGTTGCATTTCACTCAAGTTGAATTCATATATTCTCTATAGTGCTTCGGGCGGTGAAACCCACCGTGCATCTTGGAAAGTCTGAATCTCGTCAATAACTTTTTCACCATCATCAGACTGAACATAAACATCACACTAATTATGACCTTTATATATATATATACTTGTATAGATACTCTATTGCTTTGACTCTGAGCAGACTTCAACATTAATATGACAATTGTATCTTGTGAGCAGATAAGGGATATAAGGTACCACCTATTGATTAGTCATATTCCTTCCACAAAACTCTCTATCCTTTCATCCCTTCTTCTTTTATAAATTGGATATCTGTCCTTTGCTTGAATTGATTTGTTGTTGTATGGACTAGGATAATGATATTTACATTGTCCATTTTGCATGCACGTGTTTGTTGATCGTTTGTTTCCACATGGACCATGCATCATATGTCTGAGCACTAATTCATGCAAGATGGGATACTAACATTTATCTGGAATCTTTGCTGAGATAAACTTATTGTACTGATCTCCTGATTTCATCTTGTGCCCTTCTTTTAATATGACAAGGAGGTGTATGTGTGGTAGTCCTCATTTTTGGAATTCTATCACGAATACATGAGCAGCTACAATTCCAAATATTTCTTTCTTAAAAATTTGATCTTTTAGATCCTGCAACTTAGGTTGGAATACTCTTGTTACCAAGTCAGGCCTATCTTGAGGAATTTATCTGGGAAGCAGTTCTCTTTGGATGTCAATCTAGTCAGGATTACACGTCATTGTTATGAATAGATCTGGCCTTCCAAAATGTTGTACCAAAGCCATTGCATCCATATATCGTCTTCTCATATCTTGTGGACCCCCAATAAAAGGTGATGAAAGTAGTATTCTTTGCCCAATTCTATCTCCCATGTATTCTCTCGCACTGACACTATCAACGATACCTTTATAAACTTTTCTTCTAAAATTTGATTGTTCGTTTTTGAAATACTCTAGCGTTGTTGTTTCCAATTGTTGTAGTAATCTTCCACATAGCAGTAATACTGACCTCTCTGTTTCTTGTAGTTGTAGTTTATAACAATAGTACTCTCTACAAGAAACATCTCCTTTTCTCTCACGGCGGACATCTACAAGTGTTAGAAATCACATAGGTATTAGTTATATTTTATGTTACTTACAATATTGGTATAAATGAAAAGTGTATTGTATGATAATTTTAAAGATATGTCCTATTCTATGATGTTCCTTTTTAATGTGTTATGGATACTACGTCTTTGGATTGACTTCAATGTAAAATAATGTTTAATAGGAGTAATTGATGAAAAATAGTTGGATTTTGTACCTTTTGGTATCAGCATTTGGATATAGGAAAATAGTGTACGTAATACTTAATGTGAGGAAAACTATTGTAATATTGTTTTTGATATGCATCTTAAAAAGTGACATTTTTGTCTATTTTATTTAAATTTGATAAGTGTAATATACCATATATCTAGAAAGGAAACTAATGTAAGATGATTGTATTCACATAAGTTTGGGAAAACTAAAACTATAAAGATCATGTGGGGAGGTAATTAATATTTGGTGGTATTTAAGTAAATTTTAGTTAGTCCTATTTCTCATGTCACAAGTGTTAATCCTAATATGTTGTTCGTACTAACCTTCGTTGGTAAAATACTTACATGAATTTTTATCATTATCTTATATTGTGTATTTGTTTTTTTCAATATCTAACTTGTAAAGAATGTGAGTAAATTTTTACTATAAGAGGGTGGAAGGTGATACACATTACCTTGATCCTCGTTGGCTAACACTGCATCAGTTGATATGAATGTTGGGGAGTGGCCATTTCTTGTGTGAGGTTGTATTTTGTGTTGTTTTCTTATTCCTTGATGACATCCGCCTTCACCTCTTGGGAAGAGCAAAGGATATTGAAGAGGGTCATAACAACCGAAATAGTGTTTGACTCTATGTTTGTTCCCTGAATGTTCATGAACAATTATTTCTCCCTCAAAAGGTATATTTGGATTGTTTCCATCTATCCAAATTGCTACAACTTGATTTACTGAGGGTGTTTGTACACTCGTTGATCCAAAGAGGCATTAGCAGCAATGCGAAGTTGGAAATTATGGAAACTTGATTGGTCTTTTAGTTGGCAAAATATTTGCGCATATGGGTTTCCCTCCATTAGTTGTTTGATTTTTTTTTTGTAATTTTGTCTGACAATATTCCTTCTTTCACCTTTGATATCCTATTGGTCAACTCGTTGTCTGTATCAAAGAAGTATAGTTGGACGTAACAAGGATTGTTATCACGTAGCACCAATGATGGTAGATCGTGATAAAATTGACCTTGTGCTCTGAATGTGTATGCTCCTTTTCTTGCAGATGCTATTTCCTTATCAAGGTTAACACCAAAAGATGTAAAAGCAAAGATGCTATCATATGCACAAATATTTTTGCGAAAGTCTATAACGTTTGCAGTAGAAGCCACAAACATTTCATATAGTTCTGATGGAGATTCAGTGGTTGCTAATTTTATATATCCACTTGCACAACAGAATGTTAGAGGTTCATGTTCAAATCTTTTTGCAGAACAATAAATACAGTCTGGGACGATTTTTAGCACGTGCAGATATGATAAAGATAAGTTGTAAGCAACAGCTCATACATATATAAATACGGTGGGAGAAATATGTTAAAAGTACATATTCTTAAAAGTATTGAATGTTCTAGTTATATATGATATGAATTGGTTTTTTCCAATGTACCTCTACCTTCACACTCTTCAGATAATGCTCTAAATAGCCAATTTATTTTAGGTTGCTTCTTCAAACGTGGATGCTCATCTTGTAAATGAGCTATTGTTTGGCTTGCTAACATAGATTTTTCCACCTTTCGCAATGCGCTTTGCAATTCCTTTTTCTCTATAAGAGGAAGACCATTTTATACAATTAGACAAAGCATGTAATACTTATGTATGTCTGTATGCAAATGTGTTCACCCTGTACGAACTACTCATGTATGTAGAATTTGACATAATTATCTAAGTTCTTACCTGTCTTGCTTATATCATTTTTTGTGTGGTTGTCATGATAATTTGCTTTACTGGTAGATGGAATGGTTTTTCCTCTATCTCCTGTTGGATTTGACATGACAAGACAATAGTTTGCAATGGCTATTAGAGTAAGATAGAGTGAGTACTATATGTAGTATGTACATGAAATGTGTATTTAAAAGCATTAATTTGTGAAAATCAAATATAAATATAAGTTACTTAAGTAGTGGGTATGTAGAATTTGACATGATTATCTAAATTCTTACTGTCTTACTTATATCATTTTTTGTGTGATCGTCATGATGATTAGCTTTACCGGTAGATGGAATGGTTTTTCCTTTATCACCTGTTCGATTTGACATGTCAAGAGAATAGTTTGCAATGGCTATTAGAGTAAGATAGAGTGAGTAGTATATGTAGTATATACATGAAAAGTGTATTTTAAAACATTAATTTGTGAAAATCAAATATAAATGTAAGTTACTTAAGTAGTGGGTCTTAAAGATAGACAAGTCACACATTTTTGAACGGTTGATTTTGTTGGGGGATTGTTTGAGTTCCAACATGTATAGTGTGTATGATCTATTGTTGTTTTGGCATGTTGATCAACGGTATATCCAGAAGCAATGGATTTGCCTTTATTAACTTGTGAAGTGAATCAAACAGTAGGGTTAGATTTACTTTTAAACTATGATAAGTATTTAACATATTAGATATACCTCGATGTTTGTTGTGTATCATTTGTTTATTTGGCTGGGAGAAAATTTGAATTGTTGGTGTTCAGTTCTCTTGTCTTGTCCAAATGGGCATTTGTACTTTCGCAGTGATATACAACATAGAGGAATCATTAAAGACAATTGTTACTGTTTGAAGTAATTTAATTTGACATACATATGCAATAGACACATATTATGTTGTAGTGTTCATTTTTCTATATATAGTTAAGAAATATGTATAGTGTAGGATGCAAGGATGCCTTTTTACTTGTATAAGGTTTAGATTGATGCAGAAGACAATAGTTGATCTGTTTGGAAGTAATAAGGTGCATACACTGAATGTTTAGCAAAGCAGTTAACCAAATTCATTGAAGCAAGAGAAAATAAGTTAGTAATAAAAGCTATGTTAGGTGCAGTTGCTCGTTCATAAAAGTAAAGTAACCTTTAAATATTAGTATTAGGTAGTTAGTAAGCATTTCTAGTTTAACATAACGAATGTTTAAATCAACTATGTATTAATTTTTTTCTACTTTGATCGGATGGGGCCTGAGGTTTATTCCTTTAACCTTCCTGGTTCTTTTTCTTTGCAGCTGAATTATCGGGGTTTCAGTCTCACTTTCATCTGGTAAATTTTGCTTTCCAACCTCATATGTCGTCACTTCCAGTGTATGTTCCTCTGCAGTGGATTCATTAACTTTCTTGGTCCTCTTGTATTTTTTAATTTTTTTTTTTGGGATTTCAATCTCCATTTCAACACCTGCAATATATTTTGCAACATGAGGTATCTCCGTAGCTATCCCTTTCATCTTTTCATTTTCACTAAGTTTCTTGATCCTCTTTCTTCTTTGTTTTTTAATTGTGATTTCAATCCTTGTTTCATCTGCTGCAAATTTCTTTGGAACCTCATGTATCTTTATAGCTATCACATTCATGTTTGTCTCCACATTTGGAAAGTTACGATCAATCTTCACAAGAATACTAAATTCTTTTCCCTTACTCAATTCCAATATGCGATAGTATTCAGATTCTTCTTTCTGTGGAATAGGAAACCCTTATATATTAGTATTTTAGTTAAAAAGGATAACATTTTTTATATGCGTTGATTTTTTTATAGAGTAAGTGATTTACCTTTTCAGATGTAGAGTAAACATAGTCTTTTACGTCACAACTCAAATAGTATTGTGTCACATCAGATATTGTAATCCTTAGAAATTGATCCTCAGCAGTGACATCAATATTTAATCGATATCTAAAACACATTTGAAAATTTAATCAGTATGACTTAATTTATTTCATAGGTATATGTTAAACTCATTTCAATATTTAATCATTATATTCATTTATTTGGTGGAGTAAGTAATATTTGTTGATAGTCATGTGTGTAGTTTACCTTTCCTCAGAATCAATATCTTCAGTCCTACAATAGGTACAAGTTGCACTACTTTTTATAACAGTTGCTCGCTTGTAGCATTTCTTTCAAGCATAATACCATGGGTCCATGTTTTGTCAATGCTGGAAATCGTAGCATTAAACTTATAGTACATGTCCTATACGTAAATTAGAAAATCAATTAATTATGTTTTAAACATATAAATTGAGTACACCCTAAGTTTTGCAAAGGAAAGTACCTTTACAATGACAAGTGAACGGTTAATATATTAGTAACTTTCACTTGGCGGGCTGTTTGCATTAGTTTATTTGGCATTAATTAGACTTATGTTAATCTTTTGTGCCTTCATGTTGTCATTCCTGTAATTTAAAAGTAATGAATTAAAAACACCAATGCCATAGCATGTGGGGAGGCTATGAATAAGTGCGAAGAAACATGTTACTTACCATTGTTGGAGATTGTTGACTTTTTCAAATTGTGGATTGATTAGCAAACTACTAATAGGATTCGTGGAAAGGACAAAATCCCCTATTTAGGTAGTAGTAATTAATTCAGTGATACTTCTATGTAGTTTGAAACTTGATTCAAATATATCAATTAAGGAGATTTATACCTTGGTAAATGGAGGATTTCACATCACAAAAGGCAAGCACTAGTTTATCACTTTCAAGGGTCTATAACATTTGTCCTTCAATTTTCGCGAAGTCTCCCCATAAAGTCATAACTTTGCGATCATATGTATATACGTAAAAAAAGGATATGTTTATGATAAAAATTAAATAACATGAAATATTTATATGAAGGATACATAGAAAGTATACATTTACCTTTCGTTTGTAACGATTACTTCTCGCCTTACGCTTCGTCCTTCTCCATTCAGTGGTTTTACTTTGAGTAAAATACACACCACATCTAAAAGGAAAACGTATAATTATATATAGATTTTCTTTATGGGTGTAATACACAACAAACATGTAATGAAATTTACCGAACAAACTCCCATTAGTGATTTTTCAGCTTCATCAAAGGAAATAAATCCATTTGAAATTTTTTGAGTCTTACATTGACTTTTGTCCTCAACGACCTCTGTGTTGTTCATGAATGCTACTTCGAGGTCCTTATGCACATATAAGAAGTTTGATTTAGCTCCATTTAACTTTCCATTTATAATGTAGTAACTTTGATTAAGTTGAAACGAGTTATTCCATGCATGAACATCTTTGTTGAAAAGAGTTGCTTGTATTTTTGTTCCCTGTGGTAAAACTCGTAATCATTAGAATTTGAAAAGATGGCAACATATTAATTAATGAATATAATAGATATTAAAATACAGTTACCTCTTCGTCGACGAATATTAGTTGCCAACGAATACCCTCACCGTTTACATTTTTGTACTCTTTTGTTAAGCTCCGTCAAATGACCAAGACTTTAATCACCCATTATGTTGCATATTTCTTCAACTTGCTAATAGGTAGACATTGATTCTCGAGCTCTTCCACACTTGTCATTGTATGGTTGTAGTAGCTAGGATGCACTAATACAATATATATTTGTGACGTAAATGTGATTTATTTCTGTGTAATTAATATTATTAAGGTGAAACAAAAAAAGATGCTCAAGAATATATAATATTCATCAAACATATACTAATTATGATGTTTTAATTGTAAAAGCGAGCAACTTCAACTTACAATAGTATAAATATCACGTTAATGGTAGCAAGTAATACAAGGTGGATAAGTGTTACCAATTTTTGTGGTGCCGAAAGCAAGAAACCTGTTAAAAGTATTACAACATGAAGATATAGTAAATGTATTTTCAAATTGATCTAAATTAATAGAAAAGAAACAAATTAATGTAATGGAAGTATTAATAAATCTGTGTTTTAAGAAAGTATTAGTTCATCATTGTCTCTGTTGGCTTTGGGACCAAGCATTGCAGATTGTGAAAGCAAGAAGAAACGCCTATTGCAGAGGTTGGTTTAAAAATAACAACAAAATGTGTGATGAATAACACAATTATTTTTAATAGTAATTCAAGGTTGAAATAAATAAGAACTAATCTATTTATTGTATACTCACACGTCCACAAACAAATTGCAAACATACAAATATAATGCGTGCAAGAAATAAAGGAAAAACAAAAATATAATAGGGTGATGAAAATATTATGCGAGAGTAAAAATTAACTTGTTCCTCTGCATTTATAAATTACTATTACAAATATTTATTCCGCAAGTAAGGAAGATAGTGACAAGAAAATGAGTGATATAGAGAAAAGATGAAGGAACTCACCGACTATAAATATTTATATTTTTTCTCTTCAATTAATTGAGCACCTAAACAACTTATGCCCCTTGAACTTGCAAAGATAAATTATTTGACAAATCAAATAAAATTTCAGTTTTAAAAGCCTTAAAGTAAATAGACATATACCCAACAAATATCCAAAGAGAACTACTTAAGAGCTATGAGTTACAGTACAAAGAAAGTCTTAAAGAGGCAAACATCCACCTAGTCTTGGTATATGCTGATGACATTCTCACCAATATGAAGCGCAACTTTGTTTTTCTCAAAACGGACAATGATGATTATTTTTGGGGTCACTGGAGATGCTCCACAGGTAAAACTTATTCCACATTATAATGGGAACAACAATTGGAAGAACTGGTTACTGGTTGTTGATTTAATTCCTGTAGGTTATTGGATACATAGGAATTTCATAAACAACAAAATTTATCCGAAAAAAATATACTTGTTACAATGCAAATGCTATATATCTTTTTGTAATTATTTTAGTTTTCCTTTGAAATTTCTAAAGCCTACAGAATCTTTAATTGTTTACCAGGTAGCGAATCAGTCAAATTAAGCAAAATTGAACAATTTAGAAAAACCACAAATCAAAATAAGCAAAAGTTCGAACAGCCTACTTCAAATTCCAAACTTCCCAAGGAATAAACAGAAAACAGGGGAAACAAAGAGGCTATTGATAAAGAAGAAAACAAATTTACGTGAAATAACAATATCACTTCATTCATCTAGACAAGGAACTGATAGGGGGTATTCAGTTGTTTCTTTGTTTATTTATTGTTGGATAAGTGAGCTGAAATTGATGCACGTGTATCCCATACTAATAAATAACTGGAAAAAATTACTTAATATTTGTAAACATATATAATAGTGCAAGTTTATGAAAATAATTTGATGTGTATTATTCCTATCCACAGGTCTTTATCGGAAAAAAAAGGTTCCTATTCATAGGTAAGTAGCCTCTCCCTGTTCTCAAGTCCCTACTACATGTTGTATCACATATACTCCTCTAGGCAATATCTGATACACGTATGTGTAAGTATCCAATAAAGATACATGCAACTTATTGCTGATTCTTAATATATCAGTGAAGAATCTGCTCGAGTAAACAGATATATCACTCCCATTCGATTTGGGTACATTAAGGCCAACAAATAAAAACCACATTCAATTTCTTAAAACAATGGGAAAACTGGTAAATGCTGACAAGCCAGCCAGTACATTGAAATAGAAAGATATCTATATTGACTTTACATAAGTAAATTACCACTTGTGTGCTTATTCAAAATAATTCAAGACACTTTTCGTCATCATACTTTTGGTTCAACTTTCTTGAAGACTATAGTAGGTGATCTTGTTAAGGTGATGCATTTCATAATTCCTAACCTATCTCATAATACAGGCTGCAAAGGAGTTTGAAAGTGAGTTGAAAAAGGAGCATGATGCCTCTGCTCAGCCCCAAGTTGAAAAGGCCATTGAGGGTAGTCAAGAAGAGAAGCAAGACACAAAGGTTTCAAGAACCAAGGAGAGTTCATAAAACCATAAATGCAGTTTGCCTCTAGCTATAGCTTCTAGGCTTAAATAACAATATCACAGAAATAACAATATCAAGAAGAGACATGATAAAGAGAATGAAACAAAGTAAGCTAGATAAAGACATACACAGTAAATAGGAAAACAGAGCAGCTCTTGATAAATAAAAAGGAGAAGAAAAATTTACCTGATGTATTTGAATGAGGCATAGAAAAGAGAAACATATTAATGGACAATGACATGTTGCTGGAGACATTTATATAGATGAGTGAAGAATCTGAAAAGGTTTTGGATCAGCTGATAATCAAAGCAATGGAACTTGAGCGTCAGAAAAAAGGCTGCTACACTGATTGAGGGACTCTGAACAGAAACTATATGTTTCTGGAGAATTAAATTAGGGTTGAGATTATCAACAATATTTTTTTAATAAATTAATATTTAAGTAATATTGTAGGGTCAAAACGGTAAATCAACTTTGGGATTAAGGTCTTCCCACTTATAGTAATATATGATTTCTTATGTTATGAGGACTAAGTGGCTTGTATGGAGTCCTTGGGGTTCTATACGCCTTGTTACATCTAGGGGTACCCGTAGGTCGTGACACTTACCAAACACTAGAAAGTAAGTAGACCACTTGTTTTTCAAGAAAATATTTTCTAGGAAATTATTTTTTGTAGAATTTTTTTTTTCTCCATACCAAACACATTCTTATTATGTAAATTTCTCCAAAATGAGAGGAACTACCAATCACCTAGCTATATATACATATGGTACATTCATTGCACTTTGAAGAAGTAGAATAAATAAATCAGTTAATTATCTTCATCACCACTGCTGCAATAACAACATTCATCAAAGAAATCGTCATCTATAATTAGATACACAAAATTTTTATGGCAATAAAATTGCATATGTGAGTTTTAAGAATGGACACACAAAGAGAGAGATGAAAGAGAAATATCAATAGGTTAGTGATTAAATTTAATAAAGTTTATTTTTTTTACCCATTTTAACAATGTACTTAGATCAATAGTACCTTCAAGTAATTATTATCTCTTAATTGAATAACATTAAGGGGTAAAGAAGTAATTCCTAACATCTATGGGTCAGTATTATAATAGCTAGTGTTTGCCGCTAACTTTTCCTATGATTGTCTTGAGGCTACGTATAACACCTCAAGAATTTCTAAGTTAAGACCCGAACTATTCTTGAATCGCGTATAAGATCGTACAGAGTGATTCTTAATTATTCTTAGATGCTAAGGTAAATTCATCAGCATGGGAATGATTTTGGATATGAATTGAAGTCACTAGAATCCCTTATCATAAAGTTGAGTTGAAAGCTTTCCTACGGATTGAGTTTCAATATGAGATTTTAATTGGGTCAACTTCAAAATGACCATTTCTCTCAGCACAAACAGAATTAGGTGGCCCGTGAACTATCAACTTAAAGGTCTTTGAGTCCTCTTTCCAATGCCACCAAGTTTGCCTCATTTCAAGTTTGGGGTAAAAAGTTATTTTTGAGTGTTTTAACGGAGTATATCATTCAACTAACTAGTTTTCACCAATCAAAATATTCAAGTATTTAGAAATTCTCTTAAAACTCACCTAGGGTTCCTCTTCTCCCACAAAAACCCTAAAACCTTCAAGTCAAAGATCCAAGATATAAAGAGAATCCTTTCACCCAAGATTTTCCCATGTTCTCCCACTCTAAGAACTTCATAAAAGAGTTTCTTTTTATCAAGAGCAATCACCAAGGTTCCATGATCAAAGGTTTCCTCCAAAAAGCTAATGTTCCTCCTCAAGCTCAAGATAAATCAAGTCTCCACCAATGTTTGCATTCTAAAATCTTCATAATCGGGTATGTAAGGCTATTCATAGTGTTGGACAAGTTTGTCCTCACACCCTTCATCTCAATTCAGTCATTATCAAGTTGAATATAGGGTTCTTCCCTCACTTCTATGAGATTCCTATATTATGAGATTGTGATACTTTACACATTGAAATTCTTGAATTATTGTTCATGCCTGTAGTTCCACATGAACCCTATATATATTGAGTTTTACTAAAAGTATTTTGAGCCAGCAATTTTCCTTACATTGATTTTGAAAACTAAAGTGAGTTTAAGAGAAAAGTTTAAAAACATTATTTTGAAAAAGAGTTTAAGGGAACTTAAAAGATTCAAAATGTATCATTTTTATATTGAAAACAAGAGCACTATTTTCAGAAAAGTATAAGAGTTTTCAGTTTTTATATATCGATCTTGGACTTTAAAGATACGTCCATAAGTATACGTTTTAAATGCAAGTTTAAACAAAGTCTTTTAAGAAAGAGTGAAATGGTTTCATATGTACTATTTGACAGTTAAAAAGAAAGAGTATGATTGATGGTCTTTAAATGTACTTCAGTAAAGTAATAGTCCATTTCTTTGTAAAGGGTGATAGAGCAAAGTAAAAAGTAAAGTAAAGTAATAGTCCCTTTCTTTGTAAAGGGTGACCGGGCAAAGTTAAAAGAAAAGTAAAGTAATAGTCCATTTCTTTGTAAAGGGTGATTGAGCATAAAGTATATTAAATATTTTGAAAGTAGTATTGAGCAACGAATTGGGTATTCTAACAAAAGTTCCATAAAACTACATAGCCAGTGTAGGATAGGATCACACCAATTTATCGTGTGTCTCATCACTGCCGGCCTATTAGATGGATCCATATATAGTTACAGTAGCATCCTAAACCCCGACAAGGTATATGATGGCCCTTGCAACATGAGTGAAACGTTGTATCATTGCTAGGCTCATAGTAATGGTTGTCGGTTCGAGAAACTCCCCACAAAGTAACGTATATTATTTTCATATTGCTTTTATTGCATATCTTATTGTAAAGCTTAAATGGTTTTCACTCCATGTTCATGTATTGATTCAGGTGAGTTGCTTTCGGTCATTCTATTCAGTCATTTATTTATTCGGCCATATAACGTACGTGTACATTTAATGTATTGATGTCATTCGACCTGCATCTTATTATGATGTAGATACAAATGTTCAGGATCATCAACATGCATTTCTTTGAGATCATTTTGCACTTCAAATAGCTTAGGTGAGTCTCCTTGTATTCCGGAGGGACTTTACATTTATTTTCTAGTCAGTTGTCTTGAGATGTTGTGGGTCTTGTCCCGACATCCATCTTGAGCAATAGAGACTTCCTAGATAGATAGAGTTGATGAGTTTTTTAGTATTTACTTTTCCTTGAGATGTTTCCATAAACTATTATACTTATGTTATTGAGTATTTTACAGACAATTTGAGTTGAGTTTTTACTTTGACTTTAAATGTTCAAAATTTTGTTTTGAAACCTTTTATTGCTTGAGTAAGTCTTCCACTAAGTAGTCAACCAGTCCAAGGGTTCACTTGGGGACCAACAATGGTTCTCGAGTGTCGATCACGTTCAGGGTATAGGCTCGGGGAGTGACACTACGTCTTTGTGATAAGTTACACTGTTGGTTTCTACAATAATTGTTCTTGCCTTGGTTATTTTCCACACGTTACTATGCGATTCAACTATATATCTTACTTAACTGTGCTTTGTATAATTTTTATTGCTCTCCATGTGTCATGATTTGATACAATCACGTGTCTTAACTATTTTTATCCTATGCATTTTTATTATTTCTTATGCGCCTATCAAGTTTTTAAGAAATTGGACTAAGACATGCATAAATAGAATGATACGAAAAAATTAAAATTTCTATAGGAAAAATTTGATTAGAATTGAGCCATAATTATTGATGTTAATATATGCTTAGTGGAGATGTTAAAAGAAGTCGAAAGTGAGTATTTTTTATCTAGATGAAGATAATACTCATGTGATAATTGAGGCACCAACATCTCATAAATTTTATGATAATGAATGCAATAAATTAATATGTACACACATTATCTTGAACATATTTGTTAAGAAGATATTTTTAGTTGGTTTGATTTGGTTACTTCTGTTACTTTTTTTTTATTTAAAATCAAAATTAAAAAGTTCTAATATTTTCTTTAATTTTGGATGTCTGTGAACGAGTTCCTAAATGACACATTCATTACCTCTATATTTGCCTCAAGTTTATCCTTTTATATATGTGTAGGTCTTTCGGATGGCCAAAAAGGATGCTTTAGTCATCAATTGTGTCTAACATTCTTAGGTTGTTATCTTTCTTAGGCTTTTAACGTGTTCAAGGTCCAAAAAAATGATCCACCTGGTACTTTTTAGGCTCACCACCTGCTACTGCATAAGCTTTACTAAAAGAAAATCTGGAAAAGAATTCAAAAAGTCCCTCACATTTATCTCTCATTTTGGTACTTTAGGTCTTCCGTCAAGAACAAGAAAAAGTGTCGTCCTCCATTTTTCCCTCTTTCTGAATTTTATTGATATTTTCGTATATGGAAGAACATACTAATTTTTTTTTATGTTGAAGAATATCGAAACACATGCATGATTCAAATAATCAGATAGATTATTTGTTAAGGTTCAATTTATTTTTGGATTTGTAATCCTATTTTTATGTGTTTGGTAACATTCTGTTAGTGGGTAACCATGATAATGATCTTCCTTGAAATAGAATTCGCGATAGATGTTGTTGCTCAAGTTACAAAAGAGAATTGATTTTCTACTGCTAATGTCAATTTGGCTTAGAGTATATCTGGTAGTCCTACACTGCTTTTGGTGTGTAGATTGATGTATTAAGTACAGAGGCGGACCCACATGTATTTGTGGGGTGCATGTGCACCCGTTAGCTTTAGAAAAAATTATGTGTATATATGTATATCTATCTTAAGAAACTGACAGAAACTAAATATAATTAATAGTGCCTCCGTAAAAAGCACAAAAAGTGTGCTTTGTACCATTGCTAGCATCTCATTCACTTTGTCGTTGTTCGATTTTATAAATCCAGAGATGAAGAAGATGTAATCAACTTTGTTTTTTAGCAGATTGTAGTCATTCTTCATTGTCTATTTTTTCGAGTTTCCTTGTGTTATTCCCTTGCTTCATCTAGCAGAGACTCATCCTTCTCCCAGATAAATAGTACGACATGACTAATTTTAAGATTTTAAGATACATGAATATGGTGCATCACGCATTCTGGGTATATAGGGGCTTCTATTGTTTTTTTTTTTGTTTGTGGATCAAACAATAATTTTTTTTTTATTGAACCAACTCCTGAGCCTTCATTGCTGTAACGACTCGGAAAATGATAGAGTGAAACTAGAGCCTCACATGTGAGTTTGGAGTCGAGAACTTAATGAAATGATTATATTTGAATTTGACCCAAAAGTTCTTAAAAATGTGCTTCGGAAGTTACCGGAAACTTGTTTAGCGGTATACTAAAAGATCCGTTTCGTTTTTCAAAAATCCAACTTCATATTCTTGTTTAGGGGGTCAAATTGAGTGGGAAATGGGTCTAACCCAAATTTTAGAGCAACCGTATCAAAATCCGAAATTTCCAAGTGAAGCCTTTTTCGAGGGTCTACTTTGGAGGGTCATATCTCCTAGCACACAAATTATTTGGGTGGCCATAATATATCCATGGAAAGCCCTTTGAGTTAGCTACCTAACGCACTTCGTTTCATCTCATTCGGAGTTCGGACGAAGAAGTTATGCCCATTTTCGTAAAGTCTGTCCGGCAGAAAATGCAAATTCCAGTAGCTAATGTTACTGTTCATTACTGTTCACCCGCCTGAAAATTTTTCTAAGTGTTGGACCCTTTTTTTCAAAGGACTTATATTATTTCCTAGATACCATAATCCAATTCCCATCCCTAAAAACATTTCCCTCTCTACAATCCTTCATTAAGAAGAAGAAGAACTTGGAGCTAGGGCTTGGATTCAAGGCTTTCTTCATCAATTTTCTTGGGGAATCATAGCAAAGGTATGGTGACCCTTGATCCTTGATTATCTTTCTTTCAAGGAGTCCATTAAAAAGGGTTTCAAAAGTCTTCAAAGAACAAAATTTCTATTTTCTATTCTAGGTATGGGTTCATGGATAAAATGTTTTCAAAGTCATTATATTGGTGAATTGAAATTGTATTTATGATTTTAAGATGATTTTATATGAAACTTCTTCAAGAACCCATGTTTTCATTAAAAGACTTGAATTTGCTTATGAAGTGGGTTTAATGCCTATGATTTAATGTTGATGAATTGTTGGTATATGGATGAATTGAGGATTGTGGCCTTATGGGCAAATTATGGGTGAATCACCTTGTGGTGATAGAATTGTTGGGAATTGAGTAATGGTTATTATGGCTTTGGAGGATGGTAAGTTGGTTTAATCTCATATTAGGGATAAAATTGTTCTTGCTTGGTTTGATCCACTTATGGTGGAGGTGTTTAATTATGAATGTAAAGGTGTTGTTGTAGGTTGTTCACTGGTTTGGTTGCATAATTACTACCCTATTTTTCCATGCTCTTTGATTCTATTACATGCCTTCAAGGTGTTTGACAAAATGTCCAACTATGGAGAATTGATGAATCGATGCTTTAAAGTTTGAGTTATGAGATGTATGGAAATCCAGAGATGTGTTGATGACACTCATGAATGTTGATGATATAATATGAAGGATTCTTCAATATAAAGTATACCTTGAATTGGTAGGGCTTATGCATCATTTTCTTGTATAAATGATTATATTGTTGATTGTTGAATCCTTGGATCGGTAGGCTTATGGCACCCTTCCACACATGCTTATAATGAACCTTGGATCGGTAGGCTAATGGCACCCTTCCATTAATGATAAGTAATGAACCTTGGATTCGGTAGGCCTATGGCACCTTTCCATAAAGGTTAATGATGAGACTTGAATCGGTAGGCCCATGGCACCCTTTCAAGAGGAGTTAATGAGCTTTCCTAAATGTACCTTGAATCGGTAGGCTTATGGCACCCTTTCATGTGTTAAATAATGTACCTTGAATCGGTAGGCTTATGGCACCCTTTCATGTGTGATGATGTCAAAGTAATGAACTATTCTATGGGAATGTAGGCTAAGCACCGAGCGGATTTGGTTAGATGGAAACTCCCCCGACAGTTAGGCATGAGTTTCAATGATCGTCTACCTTATCCCATAAACTATGTGCCCGCATAGGAAGCTAGTGGATCCATTAAGCTATATACCGGTCTTCCTTAGGCAAGTAGACCACCTCTTTACGGTGTGGGGACTTATGACACCGGATTCCATGACAAGCTCTCATGGTCTATGTCGGTTAAACGCTTACTTCCCATCATGTGAGATTTTATTATGGTTTCTTGATAAGCTCTACAAAGTGTAGGTAGTAGTATGGGATGCTACCTATACATTGCACGAGTAGGCTTGGAGAGGGTCATAGTGAGTTTCTCTAAATCCTAATGTATGTGACACAAATGTGCCCTAAATGAGGTTATTAAAGAATGTTGGCTCTCAAATGTTTAATATGAGATGCATGCTATACTTGGGTTATATTATGAGTTATTTTCCCTTGTCATGTCTTAATTAATGATATACCTCTTATGTATGAATATTGTGCAAAGGTGAAAGAAGGAATGATAAGTTACTTTAAGTGACCTAAATGTGGTGCCTTAGTATGGATGGTGGTATGGGACGTCACCCATACATTGCACGAGGTATAGCATAAGGGTTTCTTGAGGTGAAGGTCCAAGGTAAAGGTTTTCATGTTGATATTGTTTAAAGGTGATATTATGACTTACTTGATGTTATGCTTGTCTTGTATGTCTTTTATACTATTGTTCATGATATTTCAAAAAGGTGGCATAATGCATGGTTTCTAACTAAAATGTCCCTTTTTAAAGCATGTTTTGCATGGTCATCATACTTAGTACTTAATTGTGCTAATTCCATATTTCTCTATTTTCTATAAGTGTAGGTTCCGGCAAGTGATCACTCCTAGCTAGTTTGAAGTGTTGGATTGCTTTCCTCCAAGACTTGGTATGTCCTCATGGATTCGAGGATAAGACTTTTAAGTCCTTTTGTTCATGTAATAGACTTAATAGACTTCTTTTGATTGTAAAGGGCCGTGTCCCTACTTATGTTTTGCGACTGTGTCTAAGATGGCCATGTGAGACTTAGACTTCCGCTGTGTGTTTTTAAAGTTGTTTTAAGAAGTTTAAATGTGTGGATGTAAATAAGTTTTTTTTTTATTCCGCACTATTTTCATTATTGAATGCAATGAATGACTATGTGGCTCGTATAAGGCCCTTTCGGGGTCGAATACGCCATGTTACGACTAGGGGGTACTCTCGGGTCGTGACAATTGCTAATTTCTTTATATTCTTTAATATAACAGGTTGCATCATACAAGAAGATTAGAGAAGTTCACTTCAGAGCTTCTATACCTAGGTCTGCAGCTGGAAAAATTCTTAGAAAGGACTTAAGTGTCACGTTCTAAGCCTACACCTTGAATGTGATCGGCGTTCGAAGATCATTTGTTTTTAAGGGAGCCCTTGGCATGACTGACCTTTTAGCGGAAGACTAAAACATAAACACGAAAGCTTAAATTGATAAGTAATTTAAAGAAATAAAGTGAATCTCAAATGTTGTCTGAAAATACTGAATATAAGAGATATAATTTTAGCAAAACATCTGAAAGAAAACTAAATGACCCTCTATCTCTGTCTATCCATGAAGTCTCTACTGTCTAAAGATGGGTGTCGGGACAGGATCCACGACAAACTCAAAATAATACTACTACTAAAGCAATAAAACTAGAGTCCTCCGAAAGCAAGGAGGCTTCACCAAAAGCAGACAAATGGATGATGTAATCTCAACAAAGCGCCTGTTGATGATCTTAAATATATGTATCTACATCATAAATTTAGCAGCGTTGAAGGGCATTATTCTAGACATTCATAACGTAATATTACCTTGTAATCTTAATTTGATCAGGGGTTCCTATCATAATTTTATGACACATTTTACTGCTTCTTATTCATGTATTTAGTTGTTCTTAAGCAAAGTGGAGTTTTGCAAAATTTATTGCCAAAAATGCGGATATATCGAAAGATAACCAAAATAACTGGATGTAGTTTACAAGTGTCATGATGGGTACAAGTCTCTCTGTTTTTTCCTCTTTAGATTTCTCTGAATTTGTGGACCATATTGATGTAATGGAAAAAGAAAATTGAGACTCAAGAAAATAATATTTCAGTAGTTCATCAAGTAAATAGAAGTAAATTTAGTCAATCATGTTGACAAGTTGTCACGACCCAGGGGTACACCCTAGACGTAACATGGCGTATAGGACACCGAGAAGCCCCATACAAGCCACTTAGCATTCATAACATAAGAAATAGAACAAAGGAGATAAAAACAATATATCAAGTCCAAAGTTTTTATAAAAGTAAAGCAGAAGTCTAAACACTTGTCTCAATAGCCATCTAATACAATAGAATGAAATTAGGCCTAGCCCATACATCATGTCCAAAACTGAAAGTAAGAAATAAATTTAAATCAATGAAAATCCGTCCTCAAATGCATGAGGACTGACCAAAGCTCAGAAATCTCGTAAGTCAACTTCTAGCCACAAAACTAAGAACCCTGACAGTCGGAACCTACATTTGGGGAAATGTAGGCAAAAGTATGCATTAGTACAAAACAATGTACCAAACATGATAGCCATACATAAAATATTTAAAACATGCTAAAAATGGACATTTTCATGAGTAAGCAATGATCAAGCTAAAACATGCATCTTGAGAGTTTAGAAACCATAAGTCATAAAACCATGATCAATGCAAGTGAACATCATGTTAAAACATATTTACAATACTTCCTTGAAGTAACCTTGGTTCATTATTATTGTGGAAATTAGTCTTAACCGACATAAAGACCATGTGAGCTATAACATGATCCCCCGGTGTCTCCCACACCGAAAAGGGTTGTCCTACTTGCCAAGGTAGAACCATGAATCTGAGCTAAAGTGGATCCACTAGCTAATGTCTATCTAGACAATCATTCTATGGGGGCGGATAAGGAGATTGCTACTAGAAACCTGGCCTCTACTAATGGGAGAGTTTCCATCTCAATATCCTCTTGGTGCTAAGCATAAATCCCACATAGTAGTTATTTTCTTAACTTGTTCTTATTATCCATGGAAAGACTCTTCATCTTGCCAATCCAAGCTATCCATGGAAAGGTATCATTCAATAACCAATCCAAGCTAAGTCGTCATCCATGGAGAGGTACAGTTAAGTAACCAATCCAAGCTAGGCCTTATTGGGATAGCTCCTAAAGTCTTTGATTCATAGTTTAGTTGAGAAAACCTTTCAACACTAAGAATCCTATATGTGAGAATGTCATTTCACAAATCATGCTTTAATGTGTTTATGAGAAACCCTTTCAACAACACAACAACAATCATCATCATTGATACTTTACTCTCAAAGCATCCTTAAAACATTTACATAAATCTCTTAAGAACATGCATAATTTCATAATTCACCTTTCATGGTTCCAAACCCACTTTCATACATCAACATCTAGAAATCATGCGTTAGATATGGGCTCATAAAAATTCATCATAAAATCATATAATTCTATCAATTCATGCTTGATTTCATAAAATCTTCTTTCATAATCAAAGACCCACATCATATGATCATAATTTGGAAAACATGGGATTTACATGGGTTCATGTGGGATCATCATAAAAACCATAGTGTTTCATCAGTTCATGCATAAGAGATCATAATTCAATCATTTATATCAACTATGAAGAGAACCCATGACAATTGAAGAAAACCCTAACTTAATTGGGGATTTCTACCTTTGAAAATAGGAGAATTTGGGAACTTCATGGATGGAAGTAATCCATGGATGAAAACTATCATACCTCAAGTCCAATTGCTTATCTTCAATGGTGAAAATGGAGGCTTGCCTTCAAACCCTAGGTTGAATCCTTCTTCTTTTTCTTCTTCAAGTTCTAGAGAGAGAAATATTTTGAGAGTCCTTCTTTTTGGTGAATTGAGAGAATGATTTCTATAGGGAAATTTGGGGGTTAAATTACTTATATAAGGTGTTAGACTTAGGAAAAATGACATAGTATTAGGCTAGACTAATTAGGAAAAGACCTCACTGCCCCTAAAAATATCTGCTAGTCCCCCATCGACGGATCACTGACGACGGACTGTGGTTAGGATGACAGACCATCCTGCACGACCGTCGTTTGTGGTCAGAAATTGGATTTTGGCCTATGGACCACGGGCCCCAACCATGCACCATGGTCTGACCGACGGTCCATTGGTCAGGCCATGGTTTCATGTTTCCTGGGACCCATAGTCCGTGGTCCCATCCACGGGCCATGGTTGGCCTCCGTGGCTGGCACTTGCAACTTCCTAAAATTAGCTATGTTGTCCTCTTTCAGATTCGGGGTGTTACAATATCTCCCCTTTGGGAACATTCGTCGTTGAATGAGATTCTAGACACATTTAAAAAAAAGGAAAGATTCAATATTAGCTGCCAATCATGCATGCAATCTCATTAAAATGCACATAACTAGGGAGGAAACATCGACTCTGACCTAAATATACTCAATGCATCCTAAGGAAGGTAGGAACTAGACCTAGCAAACCAATATGTATGAAATTTCAGATTTCTCATATTCTAGGAGGAACTACCTTCTCCAAAGCTAAAAGTATGCTCAACATCCTCTCATGGAGCTGTTATGCAATTCATACTCAATAGCATTGCTAAAACATATTCAACAATTCATACTCAATAGCATAGCTAAAGCATGTTCAACAATTCATCTCATGAAGCCTATAGGCAACTGACACTCAATGCGCAACAACATGAGGAAAATCAATCACATAAACTCTTTTTCTTTCAAACACAAGTGTTTTATGTACATGCATAACATAAGGAAATCATGGGAATATCTAGAACACACATGACACCAAAACAAAGAACAACCATGAGGAACTCATTACCTCAAGCTAGAATAGGAGTAGAAGGAAAGAAATAACGATATCGGGACATCATATCGGCCTCGGCTTCTCAAGTAACACCCTCAACTAAATGATTCCTCCATAACATTTCCACAGAAGCAACTTCCTTGTTTCTCAACTTCTTGACTTGCCAGTCTAAATATCAACCGGAACTTCCTCGTAAGAAAGATTCTTCTTAACTCCCAAACCTTCTGAAGGAACTATGCATGTCGGATCACCAACACATTTCTTCAACATAAAGACATGGAAAACTGGATGCATCGATGCCAACTCATTAGGAGTATCAAGTTCATAAGCAACCTTACCAACATGTCTCAAAATGTCATATGGGCCTACAAAATGCGGACTAAGCTTCCCTTTCTTACCAAACCTCGTTACACCCTTCATAGGTGAAATTTTCAAGTAAACCCAATCATGAACATCAAATTCAAGATCCCTTATTCTACCATCAGCATATGACTTTTGTCGACTTTGGGCCATTTTCAACCTTTCTCTAATAAGTCAAACCTTCTCTATAGCCTCATGAACTAACTCGAGCCCAATTAAGGCAACTTCACCCACTTCAAACCAACCTATAAGAGATCTACGCCTCCTACCATAAAGAGCCTCAAATGGTGCCATACCAATACTCGAGTGAGGACTATTAACATAAGAAAATTCAATCAATGGCAGATGGTCATCCCAATTACCCTTAAAATTAATCACACAAGCTCTCAATGTATCTTCCAAAGTTTGGAAAGTGCACTCAGCTTGCCCATTGGTTTGGGGATGAAAAGCCGTACTGAGCTTAACACGAGTACCAAGACCCTTTTGGAAAGACTTCCAAAATTGAGAAGTGAATTGAGTACCATGATCGGAAATAATGGACAAGGGAACTCGATGCAACCTTACCATTTCTCTCAATTACAACTTAGCATAATCCTCCACCGAATAGGAAACCTTGACGGGAATAAAATGAGTCAATTTCGTCATTTGATCTACTATAACCCAAATTGAGTCATGTTGTTGTCGAGTGCGTGGCAACCCTACTATGAAGTCCATATTCAAATCTTCCCACTTCCAAGTAGGAATACTAATATCTTGGGACAAACCTCCTGGTTTCTGGTGTTCAACTTTCACTTGTTGGCAATTAGGACACTTAGCCATGAATTCCACAATATCCTTCTTTATCCCATTCCACCAATAGATCTCCCACAAGTGACGGTACATCTTGGTGACTCCCGCATGAATGGAATACCGAAAACTATGGGCTTCTGACAAGATATGTTCCTTAAATCATCAACATTAGGAACATATAAATGTAACATTCTGGAAACTAGTAGGCGAAACTAGAGCTTGACGTGAAAGTTAGAGCCTTGAATGTACCTCTCCGTACCTTAAAAAAAGTGTTTACGTTCCTAGAATGTAAAGGTTCAAACCCCAAGGACCAACCATGAGTCCTTGAGGAATGCACCAAAAACATGCCTGGGCAGTGACATAGGAGGGACCACTCACGCCCCATAGGACCCCCACGCCTCGTGGGTGAGGGGCCGTAGATGGAACATGTAGAATCAAGTCTTAAAACCCGACACACGCTTCACCAACACGGGTCGTGGGTCCAACCACGGTCCGTCTTCGAGGGGTCGTGAGTGGTGACCTGGAACCATTTTTGGGAATTAGTTTAGGGGTACTTTAGGGTTTTCCATTTTAGGTTAATATTAAGTGATGACGTTTTGTTTTAATGTTATACCCCAGAAACTAGTTAGTGAGACTAGAGAGTTCTAGAGCTTTTCGTAAGAGTTTTAGAGTTACAAATGAGGGTTAAGTTCGTAAAATGACTTCTTGTGCTTAGAATGAGGGCTTTAGGGTTAGGGAGTCAAGGTACGATCCCCCAAGGACCACCGAAGGGGTCCTTGAGATGACCTCAAAAAAGCCCCAAAAATTGTCAAAATGCAGCCACCTACGAAGCCATCTACGACCAGTAGATGGACCCACACCCTTTGGGTTGGGTTCATGGGTCAAGGCCGGCTCTTGACTATAAATTTCAGCTGCATACCTCCACCTACGGAGGTTCAGTATGGTCAGTAGACCCATCCATGATCCGTGGATGGAAGTTTCGTGAGTGAAATCAAATTTTGAGTTTTTAGTTTTAAGTTAGGGGTTAAGGGAGGTTGGTTAGTTAGTTATTAAGCTACCTATATAATCCTAATAGACCGCTAAACTAAGTCAATTAGTTCATTCTTCCAAGACCCCAAATTCTCTCTAAATAATTCTCTCTCTAGAAGTGAAGAAGAATAAGAAGAAGAGAAGGAAGAGGGGCATATTTTCCTCCATTGTTTCAAGATTGGTTAGGGATTTTAATTGAGGTATGTTAGCTTAATCATCTATGGGTTCTTCCACCCATAGAGGCCCCCTAGGTTTTCCCCCAATTGTGAATCAAAACCCAACTCTAGCTAGGGTTCGTTCCTACATTATGGGTAGTGTTTAGGTATGATTCCAATATAGTGGATAATACCTAATTATGAATGAATTAGCATTGAATTATGATGAATTTATATGATTTCTATGGTAAACCCTAGTCTAATTGATGAATGTGATATTGTGTGCGTTTATGCCATGAAAGGTGAAATTAAAGAATTAGAATTGATCTTCTAAAATCAATGTCATGTGTAGTAGTTGTTAGAGGTTAGGAACCTATAATCATAAATTGAACTAGACTTTATTAAATATGAAAGATCATAACTAGTAAAGTTGAATTTGAACCTTTATGATCAATTATGACTAGAATCACCTACTAATGAAGGATGTTATTAGAATACCTTGAAATCTAGGTATAAAGAAGAGAGTAAGAAGTAAAGCTTGAGAATAAGGCTTGTAGTCACCAATGTTAGGGCTTTGGGAGTGAAGCTAATATAATGTGATCCTGTTGTGTATTGTTTTCTCACTTATACATTTAGGCATAAAC
This sequence comes from Solanum verrucosum, assembly GCF_900185275.1. NCBI lineage: Eukaryota > Viridiplantae > Streptophyta > Magnoliopsida > Solanales > Solanaceae > Solanum > Solanum verrucosum. Next base: position 741,657 of record NW_026020299.1, on the reverse strand, counting down.
ATGCTAGGAGATCCAAGTTTCTCTCACATAGAATGATTCTAGGTTGGCTTAATAACCTAAAATGAACCAAAACTTATTAGTCTAGAATAGCTTGAAGTTGTGATATATGTTCCCTTTATGTATAGCTTGACTTGGTAAGACAATACCAAGATAGGATAGATTAGGATTGAGGATTTACAATCTCCTAAGGGTAGCTTGACTTAGCATTGTAAGATGCATGTCAAGGGTAGCATGAGTTAGGAGTAGTCATGGTAGCCTAGGATTGAGGATCTATACTCTCCTAAGGGTAGGTTGAACTAGCATTATTAAGATGCTTTCATGATATCATGACTTGGTTTGGCCAAGACCATTTCACGGTAGCTTTAGGATTGAAGACTTATACTATCCTAAGGGTAGCTTAGGATTGAGAATCATACTCTCGTAAGGATAGACTACATTAGCATCTTGGTGTGTTTGTAAAGGTAGATTGACTTTGCATTGTGAGATGCATTTCAAGGGTAGCTTGAGTTAGGGTTAGTCATCGTAGCTTAGGATTGAGGACTTATACTCTCCTAAGGGTAGCTTAGGATTGAGAATGATACACTCCTAAGGGTAGCTTGCACTAGCATCATAGTGTGCTTGTAAGGGTAGCATGACTTAGTTTGACTAAGACTATTTCATGGTAGCTAGGATGGAAAACTTGTACCCTTGCTAGAATAGCTTGGTCTTCCATGATAGTGTGACTTCCAATGTATTCAGTTTTGCTTAATATAGTTATTTTAGTAAGATGATAGAATGGTCTAGCCTATTATAGGGTTATTCCTTGGTAGGCCTGAATTGGAAAATAGAATCCATTCATGTATTGTGACTTGACTTGTACTAAGTAGAGAAGTACCTTAAATGACTAATGACAAATAGTAAAGAGGGACTAGTCCCCCACTAGTGAGCAAGTATGATAGCCTAAAGTGGTACTTAGTGTGTATAGTAGTATGGGGAGCTATTCATACATTGCACAAGTATGACTTGAAGCTACTTATGAAATGTTCTCTTATATAGTGTAGATTTAGCTTGGGTTTTTGCTATAGTTGCCTTCCAAGATATGATTGACTAAAGGTGATAGTTCCCATGTTTATAAGAAGTAAGCTAATAGTGAGACTAAAGGAGGGTAAGTATGACTATGATGACTTCAAGGGTATGCTTACTATGAAGGGTAGTATGGGATGCTTTTCATACATTGAACAAGTGTGGTTTGAGGTTACTTTGGAGTATGGTGCCCTTATGGTAGAAAAGCTTAAAGACTTGACCATGTATATAGATTATGATTAAGATAACCAAAAAGGGATGCTTAGCTTGGGTGGTATTATGGGATGCTATTCATGCATTGCACAACTATCTTTAGGTTACTTGAGAGTAGTTCTATTATGGTATAGATGACTAAGAGTCAAATAATGCCTATATGATGCTTATGTTGGAGACTTTGCTTATTATGATGATATTGTCTCTTATTCTTATAGTTTATGTTGCATGAAGTATTTCATATGATTTTGGAATATGTCTTATATTGACTAACCCTTGTCTTATGCACTTGTGATTATGCTAATTAACATATTTAGTACATTTTGTACTAACGCATAATTTGCCTGCATTCTAATCAAAAGTAGGGTTTGGAGATTGAGTTCTACTCTTGGAGATAGGTTTCTAGAAGTTGCAAGGAGTTGAAGATTTTGGTGAGTCCTCATAGCTTCGAGGACAAAATCCACTAGTTCCTTTATGTCTTTTATTTTCATGTTGAGACTATTGTATGGACTGTGTCCCAAGAGTTCTATTCTATAGTTGTATTAGATGGTTTGAGACAAAGTGTAGTAAAAACTTCCGCTTTCTTTTATGAAAATGACTTTGATTGTATGGATACATTTTTTAAAGTTTCCATACTTTTCTATTATCTTATGTTATGATATGCTAAGGGCTTGTATGAGACCCCTTCAGGCTCAAGTACACCATGTTACATCTAGGGTGTACCCCTGGGTCGTGTCAAACTTGGTATTAGAGCACAAAGTTTAGAATGGTTCTAGGATTGTCTCAAACCACATCTAGTAAAGTCTTGTTCATAAATGTGAAGCGCGCCACATTTATGAATATGAGACTATTGGATGCCTAGGAAATCTCACTTATTCATTCTTTAAGTCATGCCAAAGAGTTTAACTCTATAAGGTCTCTCTCCTATTCCTTATCCGATGGTCTTTAGGATATGACTACTCGAATGGGTTATTCTAGAAGGAGCGAGGGAGAAAAGGTTGGTTGTGATGCCAATTATGGCTATGTGACTTGATGGATTTGAGATGATAGACTGTGATGTTGTCTTTAGTATGAATGGGTTGCATTATGGTTATGTTTAGTTGATGGTAGAACCCGACTTAGTCATGATGAGTATTGAAGTATGTTGATAGATTTGATGGATAAGGTGTTATAGTAATGCCTAGATGTGCTGAGTGAGTAGACTACTTTAAGAATGGTAGAAGTGTAATTCACCATGGTTTAGAAGCATCTTGTGTGATGGATGTGAAAGACTAGTGATGACTTACTCCGGCCTTAGAATCTAAAGAAGTGATGCTTAAAAGAGTTTGTATAGGCTTGCTCACAAGGGGGAGATAATGTGCTTAGATAGCAAGGTTGTTGAGTATTCGTGATGTTCATGAGTTAGGTTTTCTTGAAATTCTCACCTTGAGAGGTGTAGTGAGTATGAGAAGTTTAGTCCTGGCTTGGTAGGATCATGCGAGATCTTGAGTGGTGTTAGTAAGGATGCTTGTGAGCTAGAGTTGCTTAAAGAGAACCTCTCTAAGTTAGAATTACCGGTGGGGATCTTAGACCAGCAAGTTAATAAATAGACGAACAAGGAAGTCGTTCCCATGAAAATATTAAGGAGTGATCTTTTAGTAAGGGTTTAGTTGATGGTGCTACTTGGGAGGCCTAGGGCCAATGAGAAGTCCCGATATCCTCATTCCTTTTCCTTGTATTCCTCCTTTAGCACTTAAGATCTTGAGATGATAAGTTCATCTTTATTTTCTTATATGTGGAGTCATGTGTGATTTGTATGTTTCCATGATTTCCTTATGTGGTGCATGTTCATAAAGCTTGTAATTTAAAAGAAAATGAGTTTGCATTGTTTTGCCTCATGTTGTAATGCATTTAAGTATGATTGCATATAGACTTCATGAGATGAATTAATGAGCATGCCTTAGTTTGGAATTGAAAGATTCCTCCTTGAATAAATGCTTTTTGAGAGTAAGTTGCATTTAGGCTCCATGAGCGTGTCTCGAGCATGTTTTAGCTAGGAGATGTTCATTCTTCCTTGAAAATGAGTAGATATAGAATTTCATGCATTTTGGGTTGGTAGAAGTAGTTCCTACTCCCTTGTGTTGCATTGAATGTGTTTAGCTTGGAATTGAAAATTTCTTCCTTGGTTATGTGCATTTAGATATAGTGCATGCATGATGGGCTTCTAGTTTAGAGTGGTGACTTTAATAAGTGTTAGAATCTTCATTCGAGGACGAATGATCCCAAGGGGGAGATATTGTTATACCCCGGAAACTAATAAGTGAGACTAGAGAGTTCTAGAGCTTTTCGTAAGAGTTTTAGAGTTACAAATGAGGGTTCAGCTCGTAAAATGACTTCCCGTACTTAGAATGAGGGTTTTAGTGTTAGGGCGTCAAGGTACGACACCCCAAGGACCACCCAAGGGGTCCTTGAGGAGGAACAGCCCCGGAAGCTGTCAAAATGCAGCCACCTACGAAGCCATCTACGACCAGTAGATGGGCCCACGCCCCGTGGGTTGGGGTCATGGGTCAAGGCATGCTCTTGAATGCAAATTTCAGCTGCAAAACTCCACCTACAGAGGTGCAGCATGGGCAGTAGACCCATCCACGGTCCGTGGATGGGGGTTTCGTGAGTGAGGTCAGATTTTGAGTTTTTAGTTTTAAGTTAGGGGTTTGGGGGTTAATTAGTAATTAGTTAGGGGTTAAGGAAGGTCGGTTAGTTAGTTTTTAAACAACCTATATAAGCCAAATAGACCCCTAAACTAAGTCAATTAGTTCATTCTTCCAAGAGCCCAAATTCTCTCTAAATAATTCTCTCTCTAGAAGTGAAGAAGAACAAGAATAAGAAGAGAAGGAAGAGGGGCAGATTTTCCTCCATTGTTTCAAGCTTGGTTAGGACTTTGAATTGAGGTATGTTAGCTTAATCATCTATGTGTTATTCCACCCATAGAGGCCCCTAGGTTTTCCCCCAATTGTGAAGTCAAAATCCAAAACTCTAGCTAGGGTTTCTTCCTACATTGTGGATAGTGTTTAGGTATGATTCCAATCTAGTGGATAATACCTAATTATGAACGAATTAGCATTGAATTATGATATAATGGTGAATTTATGTGATTTCTATGGTAAACCCTAGTCTAATTGATGAATGTGATATTGTGTGGGACTATGCCATGAAAGGTGAAGTTGAAGAATTAGAATTGATCTTCTAAAATCAATGTCATGTGTAGTATTTGTTCAAGGTTAGGTACATATAATCATGAATTGAACTAGACTTTATTGTATATGAAGGACCATAACTAATAAAGTTGAATTTGAACGTTTATGATCAATTATGACTAGAATCACCTACTAATGAAGGATGTGATTAGAATATCTTGAAATCTAGGTATAAAGAAGAGAGTAAGAATTAAAGCTTGAGAATAAGTCTTGTAGTCACCAATGTTAGGGCTTTGGGAGTGAAGCTAATATAATGTGATCTTGTGTGCATTGTTTTCTTACGTATACATTTAGGAATAAATATGCTAGGAGATCCAAGGTTCTCTCACATAGATTGATTCTAGGTTGGCTTAATAACCTAAAATGAATCAAAGCTTGTTAGTGTAGAATAGCTTGTAGTTGTAATATATATTCCCTTCATGTATAGCTTGACTTGGTAAGCCAAGACCAAGCTAAGATAGCTTAGGATTTAGGATTTAGGATTTACACTTTCCTAAGGGTAGCTTGACTTAGCATTGTAAGATGCATGTCAAGGGTAGCATGAGTTAGGAATAGTCATGGTAGCCTAGGATTGATGATCTATACTCTCATAAAGGTAGCTTTAACTAGCATTATTAGGATGCTTTCATGATAGCATGACTTGGTTTGGCCAAGTCCATTTAATGGTAGCTTTAGGATTGAGGACTTATACTCTCCTAAGGTAGCTTAGGATTGAGAATCATACTCCCCTAAGGTTAGCTTACATTAGCATCTTGGTGTGCTTGTAAGGGTAGCTTGACTTTGCATTGTGGGATGCATTTCAAGGGTAGCTTGAGTTAGGGTGAGTCATGGTAGCTTAGGATTGAGGACTTATACTCTCCTAAGGGTAGCTTAGGATTGAGAATCATACTCTCCTAAGGGTAGCTTGCATTAGCATCATAGTGTGCTTGTAAAGGTAGAATGACTTAGTTGGACTAGGACTATTTCATGGTAGCTAGGATGCAACACTTGTACCCTTCCTAAAATAGCTTGGACTTGCATCATAGTGTTCCTTCCAAGGTAGTTAGTTTAGCTTAATATAGCTATGTAAGTAAGATGATAGCATGATCTAGCCTATTAGGGGGTTATTCCTTGGTAGCTTTGAATTGGGAAATGAAATCCATTCATGTGTTGTGACTTTTCTTTTACTAAATAGAGAAGTACCTTAAATGACTAATGACAAATAGTAAAGAGGGACTAGTCCCTAACTAGTGAGCAAGTATGATGGCCTAAAGTGGTACTTAGTGTGGATAGTAGTATGTGATGCTATTCATACATTGCACAATTATGACTTGAAGCTACTTATGAAGTGTTCTCTTATATAGTGTAGATTTAGCTTGGGTTGTTGCTATAGTTACCTTCCAAGATATGATTGACTAAAGGTGATAGATCCCTTGTTTAAAAGAAGTAAGCTAATAGTGAGACCAAATGAGGGTAAATATAACTAGGATGACTTCAAGGTTATGCTTAGTGTGAAGGATAGTATGGGATGCCTTTCATACATTGCACAAGTGTGCTTTGAGGCTACTTAGGAGCATGGTTTCCTTAAGGTAGAAAAGTTTAAAGACTTGACCATGTATATATACTATGATTAAGATGACCAAAAAGGAATGCTTAGCTTGGGTGGTATTATGGGATGCTATTCATGTATTGCACAAGTACGCTTTTAGGTTACTTGAGAGTAGTTATATTATGGTATAGATGACTAAGAGTCAAATAATCCTTATATGATGCTTATGTTGGCGACTTTGCTTATTATGATGATATTGTCTCTTATGCTTATAGTTTATGTTGCATGAAGTATTTCATATGATTTTGGATTATGTCTTATATTGACTAACCCTAGTCTTATGCTCTTATGATTATGCTAGCTAACATATTTAGTACATTTTGTACTAACACATACTTTTCCTACATTTTAATCAAATGTAGGGTTTGGAGATTGAGTTTTACCTTTGGAGATAGGTTTCTAGAAGTTACAAGGAGTTGAAGATTTTTGGTAAGTCCTCATAGCTTCGAGGACAAAATCCACTAGTTCCTTTATGTCTTTTAGTTTCATGTTTAGACTATTGTATGGGTTGTGCCCCAAGAGTTTTATTCTAAAGTTGTATTAGATGGTTTGAGATAAAGTGTAGTAAAGACTTCCTCTTGCTTTTATTAAAATGATTTTGATTGTATGGATAATTTTTTTAAATTTTCCCTACTTTTCTATATCTTATGTTATGATATGCTAAGGGCTTGTATGAGACCCCTTCGGGGTCAAATACGCCATGCTACATCTAGGGTGTACCCCTGGGTTGTGACAATTAATTTAGACTAAATATATATAGTTTTAAGGCCTCCAAAACAAGTCATCTTCTTCATAATTCCAAATTCCCAAATCAAAACCAACTTTTCCCACAAAACTCTCTCTCTAGAACTCCAGGGAAGAGGAAGAAGGAAGGTGAAGCTAGGGCAGAAGGAGCAAAATTTTCTCCTCAATTTCATTGAAATTCAAAGCTAAGGTATGGTAGCTCTTCATCCATGGGTAGAATTCACCCATGGAGCCCCTTTAAAAACCCCAATTTCAAAGCTAGAACTCCCAAAAGTTAGGGGTTCACTTCAATCTCATGGACTCCTTTAAAATTCATTTTTAATCATTGAATTATTTTTTATTATGGATATATTGATGATTTAATATGTTTTTGTCTTGAACACCCCAAGAATCCATGAATTCCCCTATTTTCCCAATTTGGATCTCATAGTGTGGGTGATGATTGATGCAAGTAAAATAAGATAGAATTAAGCATGTAGTAATTGAACTATTTGAATCATGTTATCATCCATGTCTAATGTAGTAATTCTAGATGTGTTGATGGATTGTGATCTATGGTCCTTGAAGGGCAAATTATGAGAATTATGCATGATTATGAGGTTTATGGATATGCTTTATGAACACTTTGAGAGTAAAGTGAATATGATTATGATCTAGTTGTTGTGTTGTTGGAAGTTATCCTCATGTACACACTTATGTATGAATATGATATGATGTGAAATGTGTTCTCACAATATGATGATTCTAGGGTTGAAAGACTATTTTCACATATTGAATCTATGAGCTATAGTATGAATTATGTTGGATTGAGTGTTAAGACATTCTTCCATGAATTTTTATAATGGGAATTAATGCTTTGCACCAACTGGATATGAATGGAAGCTTATATGATAGTTGAGTTCGGCTTTCCAAATTAGATGGAAACCTTCTACCTTAGTTGAGTCTGGCTTTCTAGAAGCAATCTCCTTATACCATAAACTTTGTGCCCACATAGGTCTTTAGCTAGTGGATCCACCTAAGTTAAGAGTATGGTTCTACCTTAGGCAAGTAGAACAACCCCTTTACGGTATGGGGTAGAAACAGGATTCCATGTTATCTCACATGGTCTATGTCGATTAAAGCTTATTTCCACTAGTACAATAATATGAACAAGAAGATGAAATATGGACTATGGTTACTTAAGAAGCTTTACTTCGTATGGGTGAGATTATAGGATTTTATTCATGCATTGCACAAGTATGATTTGAGGGTATCTATGGTATGTCCCTTTTATGATGCGATGATCTATGAGTTAATTATGCTTATGACTTATGCTTTTCCACTATCTTCAAAATGATGCTTTGACTTAGAAAATTGCATGCATTCAACTAAAATGTCCCTTTTAGCATGTTTTCATGATTTTATGCATGGCTATCATACTTAGGGCATTATTGTACTAACCCATATTTTCTTACATTTTCCCCAAGTGTAGGGTCCAGTTCTCAAGGTGGTCCCCATTGTGGCTAGAACTTGGAATTGATCATTCTCCTTGCTTGTTTGGTGAGTCCTCGTGATTCGAGGATGGATACTATCCTTGTAGTTTCTTTCTTGTATTTTCACTTTTGAATTATGTTGTTTTGGGCTGCGACCCTATTTTGATTCAATTATTGTAATAGATGGCTAATTGAGACAAGTCTAGACTTTCGCTTTTCCTTATGAAAATTTTGGACTTGAAATGCGGTTTTACTCTTTATTGTTCTATGCTTATGTTATGATATTCTAAGTGGCTTTCCTGGTGCCTTTCAGGGTTCTATGTGCCTTATTATGTCTTTGGGGTACCCTTGGGTCGTGACAAACTTGTTAATCAGATCACAAGGTTTAGAGTGATTCTAGGATGATTTCTCATAAGCCATGTTTAGTAGAGTCTTGTTCATGGGTGTAAAGCACACCACACTTATGAATGAAATGCTATAATATTTTTAGGAAATTTCACTTCTTTCATTACTCTTAAGTCGTGCCTTAGAGTTTAACTCTATAAAGTCCCTTTCCTAATCCTTCTCTTGTGTCTTAAGGAAATGAATACACGAAGGGCTAATGCTAGAAGGATGGAAGAGGAGAATGTGAATCAAGAAGCTCCTCCCCAAGCTCCGATTGAACTTTCGGCTACGTCAAATGAGGAGGTTAGGTTGTCTTTTCAAATGTTGGCCCAAACTTTGGCGGCTTAAGCCAATAGGGATGTGGTAGCTCTGGTCAATCCTAATGTGAATTTGACTGCTTCTAGGGTTAGGGATTTTGTTAGAATGAACCTCCCAAATTCCATGGCTCTAAAATAGAAGAGGATCCCCAAAGGTTTATCGATGAGGTTTATAAAGTTCTTGATATTATGAGGGTGTCTTCACAAGAGAAGGCAGAGTTATCCACCTACCAAATAAAGGATGTTGCTCAAGTATGGTATGATCTACGGAAGAGGGGAAGACCTGTAGGATCAGACCCGGTTGAGTGGGAAACATTCAAATTGGCATTTCTTGATATATTCTTTCCCCGAGAGTTAAGGTAAGCTAAGGTCTATGAATTTATAAACCTTAGGTAATGTAGCATGAGTGTCAAGGAGTATGCCTTGAAATTTACCCAACTATCTAAGTATGCTCCATCTATGGTGGCAGATTCGAGAGATGAGATAAGTAGGTTTTTGACGGGTGTGTACGACTTGGTTCAAGAAGAATGTCGTACAAAAATGCTCCATCATGACATGGATATCTCGAGGCTCATTGTATATACTCAACAAACTGAGGAGTCAAAAATAAAAAAGACGAATAGAGAGGTAAAATGGGCTAGAATCGGTGATGGGAACTTCTCCAATGCTAGGTCTGATGGACAAGGTCGACCAAGGTTCAAACAAAGGTTCTCCAACCAAGGCTTCTCTACTGCTCCAAGGGTCAACAAGAATAGGGTTTCCAACCCTAAACCTCAAGGAGGTAATAGTGGTAGTTCTTATGTGCTAGGCCTAATTGTGTAAAATGTGGTAGAAAGCATGATGGCAAGTTTCTTGTTGGTATCGATGGGTGTTCTAGTTGTGGGAAGGTTGGCCACAATATGAGAGTTGTCCTACGCTCAAGGTTAATGGAAGGGATGATAAACAAGCTCCTCCAAGCGGTTCCAACTCCAATGCTCAAAAGCAAAACCACTTTTATGCTTTTCAATCCCGAGGTAATCAAGAGAGCTCCCCAGATGTGGTGACCGGTATGTTAAAAGTCTTTTCTATTGATGTGTATTCCTTGTTAGATCCTGGTGACACTTTGTACTTTGTGACACCTTTTGTGGACATGAAGTTTGAAATACTCCCCGAAGTGTTAGTAGAACCTTTTTCGGTCTCTACCCTGGTTGGTGACTCGGTGGTGGCTAAAAGAGTCTATAGAAGTTGTCATATTTCCTTGTCCCATAGAGTTACTTTGGTGGATTTTGTAGAGTTAGACATGTTAGACTTTGATGTGATTTTGGGTATGGATTGGTTGCATGCATGTTATGTCTCTATAGATTGTAGGACTCGGGTGGTTAAATTCCAATTTCCAAATGAGCCTATTTTAGAGTTGAAGGGGGAAATTCTATCCCTAGAGGTCAATTTGTTTCTTGCCTTAAAGCTAGGAAAATGATCTCCAAAGGGTGTATTTACCATTCTATTAGGGTAATGGATGTTGAGTCCGAAATCCCTTTTCTAGAGTCTGTTCAAGTAGTGAATGAGTTCCCAGAAGTTTTCCCCGATGATTTGCCCGTTATTCCTCCCGAGCGGGAAATAGATTTTAGTATTGATCTTTTACCAGATACGCCACCTATCTCCATTCCTCCTTATAGAATCACTCTGGTCGAGTTGAAAGAACAACTCAACGATTTGTTAGACAAAGGTTTTATCCGACCGAGTATCTTTCCATGGGGTGCTCCGGTGTTGTTTGTTAGAAAGAAGTATGGGTCTCTTAGAATAAGCATTGATTATCGCCAATTGAATAAAGTGACCATCAAGAATAAGTATCCGCTTCCGAGAATTGATGATTTGTTTGACCAACTACAAGGGGCTAGCTATGTTTCAAAGATTCATCTTCGTTTGGGTTATCACCAATTGAGGGTGAGAGGGGTTGATATTCCAAAGATGGACTTTAGAACCCGGTATGGTCACTATGAGTTTGTGGTAATGTCATTTGGGTTGACTAATGCTTCGGCGACATTTATAGATTTGATGAATAGAGTGTTTAGGCAAAACCTAGACATGTTTTTGATTGTGTTTATCGATGATATTTTGATCTACTCAAGGAGTGAGAATGAACATTTGGACCATTTGAGAATTGTGTTGCAAGTTCTTAAGGACCAACAACTTTTCGCAAAGTTTAGCAAGTGTTAATTTTGGTTGAGGTCCGTAGCTTTCCTTGGTCATATTGTGTCAAGCAAGGGTATCGAGGTAGATCCTAAAAATATGGATGCGTTCAAGAGTTGGCCTAGACCTCTAACTCCTTCCGACATTAGAAGCTTTTTGGGTTTGGCCGGTTACTATAGGAGGTTTGTTGAGGGGTTTTCCTCCATTTCTTCTCCATTGACGTCTTTGACTCAAAAGAAGGCTAAGTTTGTGTGGTCGGAGGCTTGTGAGAAAATATTCCAAGAGTTGAAAGATAGACTTACATCCGCTCCGGTGTTGACCTTGCCAGAATGTACAGATGGTTTTGTGGTATATTGTGACGCCTCTAGAGTGGGCTTGGGATGTGTTCTCATGCAAAACGAGAAAGTGATTGCCTATGCTTCAGGGCAACTTAAAGTACATGAGAAGAATTATCCTACCCATGATCTTGAATTAGTGGCTGTAGTATTTGCCTTAAAAATATGGAGACATTACTTATATGGGGTCCATGTGGATGTTTTTGCCGATCACAAAAGTCTTCAATATGTGTTTAGTCAAAAGGACTTGAATCTCTGACAAATAAAGTGGTTAGAAAATTGAAGGATTATGAAATGAGTGTCCTTTACCACCCCGACAAAGCTAATGTTGTAGCAGATGCACTTTGTAGATTGTCCATAGGTAGTGTGGCTCATGTAGAGGATGAAAATAAAGAATTGGTTTGTGAGGTGCATAGATTGGCCTGGCTAGGTGTCCAACTAGTGGATTCCACCAAGGGTGGTGTCATGGTCAATTATGGTTCCGAATCGTCCTTTGTGATGGATGTGAAGTCTAAATAAGGTCTTGATCCTTTATTAGTCTAGTTGAAAGAGTCGGTACTCAAGAAGTCCGTTGAGGCTTTCTCCCAAGGGGGAGATGGGGTACTTAGGTACTAAGGTCGATTATGTGTTCTGGATGTTGATAGGTTGAGGGAGAAAATTTTAGAGGAATTTTATAGTTCTCGATATTCTACTCATCAGGGAGCCACCAAGATGTATCGTCATTTACGGGAAGTCTATTAGTGGAATGGCATGAATAGATATATTATGGGATTTGTATCCAAATGTCCTAATTGTCAACAAGTTAAGGTTGAGCATCAAAGGCCGGGAGGCTTGTCGCAAAATATAAGTATTCCCACTTGGAAGTAGCAAGATGTGAATATGGACTTTATTGTGGGTTTTCCTCGCACTCGAAGGCAACATGATTCTATTTGGGTCATTATAGATAGGATGACAAAATCAGCCCACTTTATTCCCATCAACATTTCTCATTTGATGGAAGACTATGCCAAGTTGTATATAAATGGGATAGTGAAGTTACACGGGTCCTTTTATCTCTTATTTCAGATCGGGGTACTTTATTTACTTCACACTTTTGGAAGTCATTCCAAAAAGGACTTGGTACTAAGGTTAAGCTTAACACGACTTTTCATCCCCAAACCGATTGGCAAGCAGAGCGTACCATCCAAACATTGGAGGATATGTTAAGGGAATATGTTATATATTTCAAAGGCAAATGGGATGACTATTTGCCATTAATAGAGTTTTCCTACAATAATAGTTATCATTCTAGTATCGGTATGGCTCCCTTTGAAGCCTTGTATGGTAGGAGATGTAGGTCTCTGGTTGGTTGGTTGGAGGTAGGTGAAATTGCTCTTATTGGTCCCGAATTGGTTTGTGAAGCCATTGAGAAAGTTCGACTCATTAGAGAGAGGTTGAAAATGACTCAAAGTAGACAAAAGTCTTATGCCGATGTGAGAAGGAGAGATCTAGAATTTGAAGTGAATGATTGGGTATATTTGAAAATTTTACCCATGAAGGGTGTGATGAGATTTGGCAAGAAAGGGAAACTTAGTCCCCGATATGTAGGCCCATATCAAATTTTGCAACGTATTGTGAAGTTTGCCTATGAGTTGGATTTGGCAAATGAGTTGGCTCGAGTTCATACGGTACTTCATATTTCTATACTTAAGAAGTGTATTGGAGATCCGGTATCCATTATTCCCTCAGAAGGTTAGGAGTTGATGAAAGCCTTTCCTATGAAGAGGTTTCAATAGAGGTCCTAGACCAGCAAGTCAAGAGATTGAGAAACAAGGAAATAGCTTCCGTAAAGGTTTTATGGAGAAATAATTTAGTTGAGGGTGCTACTTGGGAGGCCGAGGCCGATATGAAGTCTCGATATCCTAATCTCTTTCCTTTTACTCCTATTCAAGCTTGAGGTAATTAGCTCCTCTTGAGTTTTAGTATTTTGGGAGTCATGTGTGTTATATGAGTTTTTTCATGATTTCTTTTATGTTATGCATGTTCTTGAGAAACTCATGTTTAGTAAGAAAATGAGTTTTCATGATTTATGTTCCTCATATTATTGTGCATTTAGTATGAGTTGCCTATTTGACTTCATGAGATGGGTTGATGAACATGATTTAGTATGCTTTTAAGAGTAATTGCATATTGGCCCCATGATATTGTGTTGAAGATGATTTTATTTGGAGAAGGTAGTTTCTCCTATGAATATGAGAAATATTGAGTTTCATGCATATTGGGTTGTTAGATGTAGTTCCTACTTCCTTGTATTGCATTGACTATGTTTTGAGATGGAGTTGATATTTACTCCTTAGGATTGTGCATTATTTTGATGTTTCATACATGTTGGGCTACTAGTTTGAGTCTTTAATTCCTTAAGTTGTCTAGACCGTCATTCGAGAATGAATTTTCCCAAGGGGGACATAATGTAGCATTTCGGAAACTAGTAGGCTAAACTAGTGCTTGATGTGAAGGTTAGAGCCTTGAATATACCTCCCAGTACCTTCAAATAAGTGTTTACGTGTTAGAATGTCAATGTTCTAACCCCAAGGACCAACCATGGGTCCTTGAGAAATGCACCAAATACATGCCTGGGCAGTGACCCATGAGGGTCCACTCACACCCCGTAGGCCCCCTCATGCCTCGTGGGTGAGGGACCATAGATGGAACCTGCAGAATTAGGTTTTAGACCCGACCCACGCTTCACCAGCACGGGCCGTGGGTCCAACCACGGTCCGTCGGTGAGGGGGTCGTGGGTGGTGACCTAGAACCGTTTTTGGGAATTAGTTAAGGGGTGCTTTAGGGTTTTCCAATTTAGGTTAATATTAAGTGATGTCGTTTTGTATTAATTTAGACTAACTATATATAGTTTTAAGACCCCCAAAACAAGTCATCTTCTTCATAATTCCAAATTCCCAAATCAAACCCAACTTTTCCCCCAAAACTCTCTCTCTCTAGAACTCCAAGGAAGAAGAAGAAGGAAGGTGAATCTATGGTTGAAGGACAAGCTTTTCTCCTTGATTTAATTGGAATTCAAAGCTAAGGTATTGTAGCTCTTCATCCATGGGTAGAATTCAACCATGGAGCCCCTTCAAACCCCCCAATTTCAAAGCTAGAAATTCCAAAAGTTAGGGTTTGACTTCAATCTCATGGATTCCTTTCAAATTAGTTTTTAATGATTGAATTATGTTTTTTATGGATATATTGATGATTTTATATGGTTTTATATTGAATACTCTAAGAATACATGAATTCCCCTATTTTCCCAATTTGGATCTCAAAGTGTGGGTGATGATTGATGCAAGTACAATATGATAGAATTATGCATGTAGTAATTAAACTATTTGAATCATGTTATCATCCATGTCTAATGTAGTAATTCTGGATGTGTTGATGGATTGTGATCTATGGTCCTTGAAGGGCAAAGTATGAGAATTATGAATGATTATGAGGTTTATGTATATGCTTTTTGAACACTTTGAGAGTAAAGTGAATATGATTATGATCTAGTTGTTGTGTTGTTGGAAGTTATCCTCATGTACACACTTATGTATGAATATTATATGATGTGAAAGGTGTTCTCACAATATGATGATTCTAGGTTTGAAAGGCTATTCTCACTTATTGAATCTATGAGACATAGTATGAATTATGTTGGATTGAGTGTTGATACGTCCAAACTTACACCCCAAATAAGGAGTGTAAATGGTTGTTGTCAATTTACAGAACTCAACCAGAGTTGAGGTCGATCCCACAGAGAATTTCTTTACAGATAAAGTTTCACTATCGCATTTACTCAATTGTCGTTACTATTTCCTAAACAATTAACAAGAAAAGTAAATTTGGGTCTGATTGAAAAGTATTCTATCAAAACTTAGTTACACAATTCACAAAAGATCTCGTTGTAAGTTGATTCAATTAATTTAAGGAAACCAGGTGTTGTGTTCACTATGACATCAATTATAATGCTCTCCCGTAAATTAGTGTCAGGTAAGTCAATGTTTACAGAACCTTTGCGAATTAAATAAATCTAACGCTTCTCAGCCTAATAAGATAATATTCACTCTAATTCTCTCGAACGTAAAGAGTTATCGATATTGGACTTCGCTCAATTTGATATGGTGTTGAAGATCTCTTCTCTTGAAATCCTACTTTAACTCCAATCCATAAACTTAGTTTAGCTTTTTCCCAGCTAATGCTTTTCTCTCGAACAAACACCAGATACAGGCCTGTCTAAAGCGTGCACTCAATAGACGGAAATGATAATGAAAGTTGTAAACTACAGGTTGTAAACAAAGATTGCCTTTTACCCATTTTATGGAATCACAACTAGAATGTCATCATAGATCCCGCACACCCAGTAGTGACTTTTAGCCACTCATGTTTTTACGTAAATAATCAATACTGGATAATGAAAACATGCTATGAGGTAGTTATAAAAATAACTGGTAAATCAACAACCACTTGATAATCTCAAGATCGAAATGAACAACTTCCAACTGATCACAATAATCTGAATCCCAAAATCCCAAAACTAAAAGTAATTCGCCGTCCTTTCTTCTCTAAAATGTCAGATACCCGATAATGCCTTCAAAAACAACCTAAAGTAATTTCAAAATAGAATGTTTAAAATGAGTCCTAATCAAGTTAGGACTAAATTGTAGGGCCTTGTCACGGCCACTACCACGACCTGTCAAGGTCTTCACGGCCCGTGAAGACCTCCGTGGTCTTGCCTTGGAGCTTCCCCAGAGTGGGTCTTCAAACTTGGTCACTGGAAAATGTACCATGAGAGCTACCATGGTCCGTAGTGATGACCACGGTCCATGAACTCCTCCGTGGTCTTGCCTTTGAGCTTCCCTAGAGTGGGTCTTCAAACTTGGTCACTGGAAAATGTACCACGAGATCTACCACGGTCCGTAGTGAGGACCACGGCCCGTGAAGTCACCCGTGGTCTTCACTTCGGCTTCAACCTTCTTTCAAATCTTTCCTGATTTTATACTGGTTCAACTTCACGGTAGGGACCACGGTCCGTGGGAAGAACAACGGCCCGTATACCCCTCCGTGATCTTCACTTGGTTGTTCTTGCTCTTCATCTTCTCAAGGCCCAATTCTACCCCACTTTCACGAGCTCAACCACGGACCGTTATGAAGGTAATGGTTCATTACATCGGCCGTGAACTTCACTTGGTCGACATCAGTTCTGCTTCATTTTCTGTACAACCCAGAATTTGCCTACACAATTAACAAACCCATAAAATAATCCCAAAATATCTCTTAATTCCAGTATTAGTTCATAGTTATTAAGCATCAAATGTGCCACGATTTCGCGGCATATCAACACCCTCAACTTAGAACCATTACTTGTTCTCAAGTGATGAGAAAATAAACAAATACAATCAGCCCCCAATTCATTTCCAGATTTATGACGCTACACAACAACTATTTCAAGTATAATTTGTATCCCAAACCTCTGAATCTAACATGTAAGGATCAATACATGACATCTCATTACTCACAGTCAATCATGCTTATACTTGCGAATTATGAGCTCACACAATCTACTTTCAAATACAATCACTGTGTGCTCACACCAAAGAAGTCCCTCGCTCATAATGGTAGGGACTGAGTACTACGCTCACGCTCTCAATAAATTTGTAACACTAACAACAAACTACTATAGGCTTGCCCTTGCTTTCTACAGTTTCTCTTTCAAACACCCGGAATAGGATCATTGTAGGACTTTATTTGCTTGTAACATAGGCTCGGGGCTAGGGAATGGATATTTGGTTTTGTGAGTGACTAATTCCTTGGTTTCCCAAAGTTTCATTTTCACATACTCTTTTCTGAGTGATTTCCTCTTTTTCTTTATTTCAGCTCGACCTAGTAGCTATTATTATATATATATATATTTATTTTATTTTATTTTTTATTTTTTTTAAATTAACTCAGCTTACTGGTTGAACCTTCCTTTTCCTTTTTCTTTCTGTTCGGATTGCAATCACCCTCAACTTAGGCTTTTGGCCTGAGTTGTGATATCGTGTACCTTCGAAGAACCAAAGATTTGATACATATTGGGTAAGAACAAAGACTGATTTAAGGCTCAAATTGGGTTCAAGTGATAAGCTTTTCATTTGGTTATTTTATTTTTGGCTTTTTACTAGTTTAACAAAAATGGCCTACTGATCCTTTCCTAACCGATTGTTTTCAAATTCAAGCAAGACTACTTTGGCAAGTTCTAGTTTCTGCTCCTAGTGTTAGACTTCAATCAAAACTTACTCACATACTACACAGGATTACATTTTTTTTTAGTTTCTTGTTTCACCAATTAATTGGTCAGATTAGCCACTTTCAACATATCAGTATCTAAGATGTCATCTAAAGATCCTAACAGTCAAACTCAGATTTAGGTCCTCAATATTCACAGAGTAGCTGTTGCACAACTCAATACATAAAACACCCAACACAGTAATACAAAGAGACAACCTCCATTTTTCTAACAACTATGGCCGGCTGCTAACCACCCTCTCCCCAAATAAAAAGGACTTTGTCCTCAAAGTTGAGATAAAACAATCAAATACACAGTCTATGAGGAAGGGTCATACCTGCGGCGCTCTAGACGCCGGTCATCGTATCAGCATTGACACCCTTATCAATAGGTGCACTCTTAGGTCTCAGGGTATGATCAGTGTGGTCCTCACTAGTCGAAGCAGGTGCACCACTACGAGAAGCTCCAACTAAGGCTGCATCTCGCTGTTGCTGGTCAAGGGCTTCCTTCTCCCTAGCTTCCCTCTTTGATGCTTTACGAGCTCTCTTTTCTTGCCATTTTGCCTCTCTAGCGGGATCAGTAGGGGTCTCCTCATCAAGTTCTCCAGCTATATGTTTTCTTTTATTGGATTTACTTGCAAGGGGTGCTCCCCAAAGATCATCGAGTGTTTGAGTGGAGGGTGCCTTACTTAACATTTGCATCAACGACTCTGGCATGACCGGAGTGGGCACATGTGTTGGCTTTTCAGCCAGCTTAGCAATTTGAGTGCGCATTTCAGCCAACTGGGCTCTGAATTCTTCAGTATCTGCTGAACCAGTAGCCTGGAAGCGATCCTGAACAAGGTTCTCCAAACCATCCATTATGTTCTTTAAGACTGATAGCTCCGTCCTCATCTTATCTTTGATCTCTTTTTTCGCAGCTAATACCTTTGTCTCTATCAGCTAGGGCATCCGGAGCACAATTTGGTCTACCAATGTCCTGGTCTGGCGCTGATCTGCAACCAATTTCTCAAGAAAAAACATAGGGATAGTGATAAAGGTACCTGGAGTCTGAGAGGCTGAAGCTAGAGGTGATGGTGCCTCTGTGGATGGTTGTGATGACTCTCTCTTTTCTGGATCTCTACTTGCCTGGGGGATATCAAGTGGGACATGTGGAACAAAAGCTAAAGTACCTACAACGGCAGATTTCGCGCCAAAAAGATGGTTCGCGACATCCTTGATTTTTGAAACCTGGGTTAGTCTGAATGCTTCATCCATCTGTCAACTAGGCTGTTCGGACGAATATTCGCTCCTCGACACAATTTTTCTATTAGACAGGGAAAATGAAGTGCAGCTCTCTCATTTAACGCCCTGTCTCTCATCTCGACTGCTATTATCCGTCCTGCATTGACCTGGTAACCTACCATAAGACATGCTACTAACGAGGCCAGGGAAGGGGACAGAGTGTTATCATTAGCTTTCGGTCTCAATTGCGCTCGGACAACAGCCCACCAAACCTTGGCCAGGAAAGATAGCGAAACTTTAGTGATAAGTGTTGGAGTTGTGGTGACCGAACCTGCATTTTCCCCATCTATGGCAATTTTCTTCGCAATCCAGCGTAAAACCCTTTCTCGAGAAGTCTGATCTTCCATTGTAGCATCACTGGTGACCTCATGATGTTTGCCCTCGAAAAGGCCTACTGAAACGGGTGCAGAGTATTCTGGGCCGTACAACATTCTGTTAATCGACGCCTCAGAAATATCTATTGATTTTCCCCTAACTATGATTGAGTTGAGTGGACCCTAGGTACTAGCCATGTCTTTTTGTCCCCGCTTCGTGGTCTCTGTATCCACATCAAAATTCATCAATGTAGCTGCATAAGAGGAATAAAATTCTCTGGTCAGGTGGCTAGAGTATTCACCAGGTGCATAGTCCATCAAATTGAACTGATGGAGCTGAAATATCTGATAGATGTCCGAGAATGCTTTGACATCAGCTACCACCACCCTAGTCTCAGGCATAATTGCTCGATTCTTGAAACCCCCAGCTTTATTCACAATACCATTGTCGAAGAACTCTTTAGATCTATTGACAGTCCACATGGAGCGATAACAAACAATCAGTTGTGGTCTCAATGCAGGGTTAGGTTCCTGTGCGTTCACATACATCACCATGGTATCATCATTGGTGATTTCCTCCTCATCCTCTCTATTAACTGTTTCCTCTCGTACTCCAGTTTTAGCTTCTGTGGCAGCCACAGGTGAAGAATTACTTATGTCGGCCTGAGAACCGCTGTCAGATTCAGCACTGTCCCCCGAGTCATCTACAGATTGGTTACCAGTGGCAGTATCAGTTGGACTTCCCAAGTTTTCCCTATTCTCGGAACTACTACCTCTCTCTTCAGATTGAAGAGGAGAGTCCTGGAGAATAGCTCTCCTAGCCAATGATCTAGTAGCTCGAGGCGAGTGATCTTCAGGTGTAACATTTATTTGCACCTCAAACCCACTCGCTTCGGAGTCGCCATGACCCTCTGATTGTGAATCGGTGACAGGAGCAGGTTTGTTAGCATTCTTCTTTCTGGGACCCATTGTACCTGAGAAGCACAACACCAATTCTGTACAATCATTAATAAAACGACAAACTAGCGGGTACTCAGACTTCCCTTGTGTAATATTATCGTGACGCCTTGCCTTAAGAATGTCGTCGCCCAATCTATCATCGGGAAGGGCCATGGAATCACAATATTAACAAAAACTAAATACCTAAAAATACAAACAAGGGAACACTACGAGCACTTGAACGAGCCGTGGTATAAACCACAGACCGTGATGTCCCTCGTGGAGTTTAAACAGGATCAGAGTGCACAAGGAATTTCTGGCCATTTAACCAATGGATGTTAACGGAAGGTTTCACGGCCCGTGGAGTGAACCACAGTTCGTGATACTGCCCGTGAACTTTAACTGAGGACCACTGAGGGCTTGGTTGATTTTCAAGTGTGGTTTATGACAAGTTGCACGACCCGTAATGTCTTTCACGGTCCATACAACCTGCCGTAGTCTTACACTAAGAAAGAGGTCAGTCATCGTCCTCCCAATATCCAATTTTTTTTGCACATAATCCCTATTGTTGTACAAATACAGTCTCTTCTCATAATTTAAATCCTACCCTACTACTTATTCAACTAAATTAAGTAACCCAAATTTCACTACCTGACCTACAAATTTGACCCTCCTGTGATCGACCAACACACAAAAATAACTACAAATTTCCAATTTCGACTTACCCACTCCAAGTAAGTAATAGTTTAGCAATTAATCATCACAAATTCATACTGAAGCCAAAAAAATCGAAGTCATTATAGACAAGATGTGACGGTGTAAACTATTGAAACTCAACTTACTTGGCTTGAAGAAACCAAAAACGGGAAATAGCTGGACACACTTGCACAACTGAACACTTAGGGTTTGGATTCTTGGGTAGATGTAGGATTTATTGATGAATGATGATCAATTCTTCCTTAGATAACTGTCGTGGAGGAGAAAAAGAGAGAAACTGATGTTTTGCCATTTGGAATCAATAAATACGTTTTAATTTCTGAGTTGGGTTACGCGCAGGTTGAGTCGGGTCATCGGTGTTACTGGGTAGTAGATTACGGGCCGTGAAACTTCTCGTGGAAGATATCACGGTCCATGGATCTATTTGTGACATTACCCTGGAAATGAAACTTACCTGATGCAGACGACGGACCGTGAAGTTGCCCGTAAAAGAAATCACGGTCCGTGAAACTATCCGTGATGTTGACTTGGAACTGAGACTCCTACCTGAGGCTCACGAGAGGTTAGACGGCTTGTACAATATATGACGGACCGTGAATCCCTCCGTGAACCCTATTTATGCAATTTCCAGTAGCTTCCAAATTTAGTCCTCAATTTGACGAATCATGATAGTTCCCGTGAAAATCTCTACGGTTTGTGAACCTGACCGTGACGTTCAGTCTGCACCAATTTCTGCATTTTCCCCTTTTTCTCTCCTGCACACCTCACCACACAGTGACTCTATAAAAATAAAAAAAATAAGGAAAACAAGAATATACCTAATATAATTACATCTTGGGTTGCCTCCCAAGCAACGCACAATTTAACGTCGCGGCGTGACGCAGGTTACTTGATTACTCAGACTTCATCAAGTTTACATTCCTCCACAATTTTCACATCCTCAGGAGCACCCAAGTATGCCTTGATTCGCTGACCATTAGTTTTGAACCTCTCTCCTTTCTCATTTTCCAATTCAATAGCACCAGATTGAAAAACCTTTGTGACTTTAAAGGGTCCAGACCATTTAGACTTCAGTTTTCCTGGAAACAGACGCAGTCTGGAGTTGAAAAGTAACACCAAGTCACTAGGAGTAAAGCTCCTTTTCTCAATATTCTTGTCATGATATAGTTTCATCCTCTCCTTATACAGTGCAGCCCTCTCATAGGCCCTCAGACGAAACTCATCCATCTCATTGATTTGATCTAGCCTCAAGTTTGTGGTTTCGCTCCCATTTAGATTCAGCTTCTTCAACGCCAGAATGCTCTATGCTCAAGCTCAACTAGTAGATGACACGCCTTTCCAAACACCAATTGTTATGGAGACATACCAATAGGTGTCTTGAAAGCTGTCCGATATGCCCATAGGGCATCATCTAGCTTCCGTGCCCAATCTGTCCTGTTGGCATTCACTGTCTTTTCCAATATTGTTTTAGTTTCCCTGTTGGAAACTTCCACTTGACCACTCGTTTGTGGGTGATAAGGTGTTGCCACCTTATGCTGTTTTACTCCATACTTGGTTAGAAGTGCACTAAAGACTTTGTTGCAGAAGTGAGACCCACCATCACTGATAATGGCTCTGGGTGTTCCAAACCTTGAGAAGATGTTATTTTTCAAGAACCCAACGACACTCTTTCCATCATTCTCAGATAATGCAACAACTTCAACCCATTTTGACACATAGTCCATAGCCACCAGTATATATTTCTTCCCATATGAACTCACAAAGGGACCCATGAAGTCAATACCCCACACATCAAACAATTCCACCTCTAGAATAGGTGTCATGGGTAACTCACGGCGACGAGAGATGGCTCCTTGCCACTGGCACACATCACAACTCCTTACTATATCCACTGTATCTCGATGAATGGTAGGCCAGTAATACCCACACTAAAGTATCTTGTGAGCTGTTCGAGCACTACCATGATGACCACCAACTGGAGATGAGTGACAGGCCTCCAAGATATGCAACATTTTGGCTTCCGGAACACAATACCTAATTATATTGTCAGCACACACCCTGTACAGATATGGTTCATCCCAAAAGTACTTGTCTACATCATGCAAGAACCTTTTCCTTTGCTGATATGTTAGTCCATTGGGCATTAAGTCACTGACCAAAAAATTAGCGTAGTCAACAAACCAAAGAATAAGGTCAAAAGTAGCAGCTAATACCTGCTCATCCGGGAATATGTCATCTATATCGAGCCAAGTTCTTCCTTCTTTGTAGCTTCCAACCTAGACAGGTGATCAGCTACCTGGTTCTCACAACCTCTCCTGTCTTTCACTTCGAAGTCAAACTCTTGAAGAAGCAATACCCATCTGATCAGCCTAGGCTTGACATCTTTCTTTGCCATGAGATATCTCAAAGAAGCATGGTATGTGTGAACTATCACTTTAGTGCCCAGAAGATAAGCTCTGAACTCTTCAAAAGCATACACTACAATTAATAGTTCCTATTCAGTGACTGTGTAGTTTCGCTGTGCCCCATTTAGCGACTTACTAGCATAGTAAATCGGATGGAACATCCTGTTGCATTTTTGTCCTAACACAACTCCTAACGCAGTCCCACTAGTATCACACATCACCTCAAATGGCTCCGCCCAGTCTAGGCCAATAATCACTGGTGCTGAAATCAGTTTCTCTTTTAGGCACTCAAAAGCTTTAAGGCATGTCTCATCAAAGACAAATTTCACCTCTTTCTCTAAAAGCTTGCAAATGGGGGTGTGCAATTTTTGAGAAGTCTTTGATAAAACGCCTATAGAATCTTGCGTGTCCTAGGAAGCTTCGAACACCCTTCACACAGATTGGCGGAGGTAATTTTTCAATCACCTCAATCTTAGCCTTGTCGACCTCAACTCCTTTCTGTGACACCTTGTGTCCATGGACTATGCCCTATTTTACCATGAAGTGGCACTTCTCCCAATTTAACACTAAGTTGGCTTCCTCACATCTCTGTAAAGCCCTGCTAAGATTCAACAAACAGTAATCAAAAGTATCGCCTACTACAGAGAAGTCATCCATAAATACCTCTAGAGTGTCCTCAACCATGTTTGAAAAGATGGACATCATACACCTTTGAAATGTGGCTGGTGCATTACATAGTCCAAATGTCATGCGTTTAAATGCAAAGGTGCCATAAGGACATGTGGAGGTGGTCTTTTCCTAATCTTTAGGTGCAATTGATATCTGGTTGTAGCCAGAGTATCCATCTAAGAAACAGTACCATCCTTTACCTGCCAACCTATCAAGCATCTGGTCCATGAAAGGCATGGGGAAATGATCCCTCAAAGTCCACTTGTTCAACTTATGTAATCCATACACACTCGCCATCTAGTGACCGGTCTCTGTGGGACTAATTAATTCTCGGCATTCGCTACCACAGCCATGCCTCCCTTTTTAGGCACACTTTGTACTGGATTGACCTAGTGACTATCAGAAATAGGGTAGACCACCCCAACATCTAACTATTTGATTATTTCTTTCTTAACGACCTCTTGCATAGGTGGGTTCAACCTCCGTTGGTGTTCAATACTCGGGCTGCAGTCTTCCTCAAGCTGAATTTTATGCGTGCAAATACCTGGAGGTATTCCAATTATATCAGCAATGGTCCATCCAATGGCTCTTTTGTATCTTTTTAGCACCTTGATCACCTCTTATACCTGCTCTTCATTCAAATCTGCAGCCAATATCACATGTAAAGTGTTATTAGTACCCAAGAATACATACCTGAGGTGATTGGGTAACTGTTTCAGCTCTAACACTGGTGGCTCCTCAATGGATGGTTTTGCTGGAGGCTTGGCATGTTTTTCTAGTCCAAGTCCAATTTGTTTGGCGCATACGAATGTGTTCCCATACCCTGCAATGAATTCACGGTCTCTACATAGTCAGACCGGAAATCCACACCAAAGTTCATCAGTACTGTTGTTAATGTTTCAACAACCATTCTCTCTTCTATAGGTACCCTCATGTCTTTATCAATGACCATCTTTATTACAGATATCACATTCATATCTCGTGGTTGTTTTATTGACCTGCAAATGTTGAACCTTACCTTATCTGTGTTGAGTCTGAACTTCAACTCTCCTCTCTCAACATCCACTAAAGCCCTTCCTGTGGCCAAAAAGGGTCTTCCCAAGATTATGGGAACCTCAAAATTTACTTCGCAATCCAGAATCACAAAATCAGCTGGAAAGATGAAAGTGTCCACCTTTACCAGTACATCACATATGATTCCCAGTGGCCTCTTTACTGACCTATCAACCACCATCAACCTCATTGATGTATATTTTAGTACTCCCAAACCTAACTTTTTATAAATGGCTAAAGGCATCAGATTTATGCTAGCTCCCAGATCACATAAAGCTTTTGCAAACTTGATTGACCCAATGGTGCATGGTATTGTGAATACACCTGGATCCTCCTTTTTCTGCACCAGAGATCTGGTAGTAATGGCACTGCAATGATGAACATCGTTAGAGAAATCATGACTTACAGTTCTTTTCTTGGTGACCAAGTCTTTCATGAACTTGGCATATCCTGGCATCTGCTCTAGGGATTCAACCAATCGAATGTTTACTGAAAGTTGTTTAAGCATGGTGAAGAATTTCGTAAACTTTCCATCTTCAGCTTTCTTTTTGAGCCTTTGAGGGAAAGGATGAGGTGGCCTGGGAATTTGCTGTAAGGGCAGGTGTTCCTGAACCTCTTTCTCTTTTCCTCTCAAATGTTATACTTTAGGTTGAGATTGTTGAGCCTCTCCTTGATCATCTACCGGTATATTCTCATCCTCCTCTCTGCTAGCTTGCTCCAAGACCTGTTCATACTTGGTACCTGCAGAAGAAGGGTCAGAAAGAACTTTACCACTCCTGGTGGCGATGGCGATGCAGTGTCCTTTCTTCTTAGGATTTTGAATGGTATCAGTTGGTAGTGATCCGTTCTTTCTCTGATTCATTGAGGCTGAGAGTTGCCCCAACTGCTGCTCTATTTGTTTAATGGAGGTGGTGTGAGAGTCCACCAACTGACTCATGCTCGGGAAGTCACCTCTCATTTCTTTCACCCCTGCATCGGTTGACTCAACCTTCTGAAGTACCTTAGCCATCATGTCCTCCAGCTTGGAACCGTTAGAACTACCACTCACCCGGTCTCTATTACCTGGAAGTACATATACACCACTGCGGTCATTCCTATACCCCTCTCTGTTTTGCCAGTTTCTTTGATCTCTATTTGTTGGCCTTTCATACTGACCATCCCTAGCATAGCTCCTACCTGCATTTCCAGAATTGTAACCTTGATTTCCAGAGTTATATTTCTGAAAACCTCCTTGATTCCCCGAATAGTTATCTTCCTCATCAATGTCAAGATCCTGATCCTCATACATGTGCTACTGTCCCACAACATTCACCTTTTCAGACTTGGCAACAATGTGCTTTGTAAGCAAGTCTATTTGAGTCCTCATATGTGCCATGTCTTGGTCCCTTTCTTCTTCTCTCTTCCTTTGTTAGCTGAAAGCTCAAATGTATACCCGAGCTCTCCTACCTATGCATCTCTAGTGTACCATGCTCTGTTGTTCTTTGAGACCTCATCTAATAGCTGCATGCTTTCTGCAAATGGGTTTCTCATAAATGAGCCTCCACAAACTGCATCAACAACAGGTTTAGTAACATAATTCAGAGACCTATAAAAGGCATGTTTAAGATGCCTTTCGGTAAGATCATGGTTGGGGCATTTCTTTAACTTTTGGCTGAACCTCCACCAAGTATCATGCATGGCTTCTCATGGTAGTTGCTTGTGTGTACTAATCTCGTCCTTCATCTGCAGCTCTTTTGATTCTGGGAAGAATCGTTCCAGGAAAGCTTCCTTCAACTCATTCCAAGTTCTGATGGAGTCATCTGGCATCTCATTCAACCAGTTAGTCGCCTCTCCAATAAGAAACAATGGAAACAACCTCAATCTCATTGCTATTTGATTTACCCCAGAAATCTCTTGTGACTTACAGATAGCCACAAAGTTCACCAAGTGCTGATTTGCATCATCACCAGTTGCACCCCTAAACTACCCTTAAGATTCAACAATTGAATCATAGTGCTGGTGATTGTGAACTTAACACCTGGAGGTAGTTCAGGTAACACTATCGCTCCAGTGGCTCCAGCTCCATCCAAATCTGCATCATCTTCATCATACATCATGTGTGCTGGATGCTGAGCTCTACCCCTTGGAGCTATTGGTTGGCGCTGGGGAGGGATCAATCCATCCACTCCTCTATTCTCATCTACCACCCTAGGTTGGTTGTTGCCACCGTTCTGCTGAACACCTCTTGCTGCAGCTTCAGCTTTTAGTCCCAACCTTTGTCTTTGTGCCTCCAGTTCTTGTGCATTCAACATTTTTCGAAGAGTCTTTTCGAGTTCTGAGTCGTAAGGGATCAATGACCTCCTTTACTCCTGGTACTTGGCATACACAGTAGCACTCACCTGAAAGAGACACAAACACAGAACAAAACGTAAAATTAGGAAATATAACTACAAATTGAATAAAAGCTAGTAAAACATTTATGAATTGAAATTCCCCGGCAGCGGCGCCAAAATTTGATACGTCCAAACTTACACCCCAACTAAGGAGTGTAAACGGTCGTTGTCAATTTACAGAACTCAACCACAGTTGAGGTCAATCCCACATAGAATTTCTTTACAGATAAAGTTTCACTGTCGTGTTTACTCAATTTTTGTTACTATTTCCTAAACAATTAACAAGAAAAGTAAATTTGGGTCTGATTGAAAAGTATTCTAACAAAACTTAGTTACACAGTTCACAAAAGATCTCATTGTAAGTTGATTCAATTAATTTAAGGAAACCAGGTGTTGTGTTCACTATGACATCAATTATAATGCTCTCCCGTAAATTTAGTGTTAGGTAAGTCAATATTTACAGAACCTTTGCGAATTAAATAAATCTAACGCTTCTCAGCCTAATCAAATAATATTCACTCTAATTCTCTTGAACGTAAAGTGTTATAGATATTGGACTTCGCTCAATTTCATATGGTGTTAAAGATCTCTTCTCTCGAAATATTACTTTAACTCCAATCCGTAAACTTAGTTTAGCTTTTTCCCAGCTAATGTTTTTCTCTCGAACAAACACCAGATACAGGCCTGTCTAAAGCGTGCACTCAATAGACGGAAATGATAATGGAAGCTGTAAACTACAGGTTGTAAACAAAGATTGCCTTTTACTTATTTTACGGAATCGCAACTAGAATGTCATCATAGATCCCACACACCCAGTAGTGAATTTTAGCCACTCATGTTTTTACGCAAAGAATCAATACTGTATAATGGAAACATGTTATGAGGTACTTACAAAAATAACTGGTAAATCAACAACCATTTGATAATCTCAAGATCGAAATGAACAACTTCCAACTGATCATAATAATCTGAATCCCAAAATCCCAAAACTAAAAGTAATCCACCGTCATTTGTTCTCTAAAATGTCAGATACCCGATAATGCCTTCAAAAACGACCTAAAGTAATTTCAAAATAGAATGTTTAAAATGAGTCCTAATCAAATTAAGACTGAATTATTGGGTCTTGTCACGGCCTTTACCACGACCCGTCGAGGTCTTCACGGCCCGTGAAGACCTCCGTGGTCTTGCCTTGGAGCATCCCCAGAGTGGGTCTTCAAACTTGGTCATTGGAAAATGTACCACGAGAGCTACCACGGTCCGTAGTGATGACCACGGCCCGTGAAGTCCTCTGTGGTCTTGCCTTTGAGCTTCCACAGAGTGGGTCTTCAAACTTGGTCACTGGAAAATGTATCACGAGATCTACCACGGTCCGTAGTGAGGACCACGGCCCGTGAAGTCACCCGTGGTCTTCACTTCGGCTTCAACCTTCTTTCATCTCTTTCCTACTTTTATACTGGTTCAACTTCACGGTAGGTACCATGGTCCGTGGTAAGAACAACGGCATGTATACCCCTCCGTTGTTCTTGCTCTTTATCTTCTCAAGGCCCAGTTTTGCCCCACTTTCATGAGCTCAACCACGGACCGTTATGAAGGTAACTGTTCGTTACATCGAACACGAACTTCACTTGGTCGACATCAGTTCTGCTTCATTTTCTGTACAACCCAAAATCTGCCTACACAATTAACAAACCCATAAAATAATCCCAAAATATCATTTAATTCCAGTATTAGTTCATAGTTATTAAGCATCAGATGTGCCACGATTTCGAGGAACATCAAGTGTCAAGACATTCTTCCATGAATATGCACTTATTTCAAGACTTAATATGTAATCTATGGGAATTCATGCTTAGCACTGAGTGGATATGAATATGAGATGGAAGCTTATACGATAGTTGAGTCCGGCTTTCCAAATGAGATGGAAACCTTCTACCTTAGTTGAGTCCAGGCTTCTAGAAGCAATCTCCTTATACCATATACTATGTGCCCACATAGGTCTTTAACTAGTGGATCCACCTAACTTAAGAGTATGGTCCTACCTTAGGCAAGTAGAACAACCCCTTTACGGTGTGGGGTAGAAACCAGATTCCATGTTAGCTCACATGGTCTATGTCGGTTAAGGCTTATTTCCACTAGTACAATAATATGAACAAGAATATGAAATATGGACTATGGTTACTTAAGAAGCTTTACTTCATATGGGTGAGATTATGGGATTTTACTCATGCATTGCACAAGTATGATTTGAAGGTGTCTATGGTATGTCCCTTTTATGATGTGATGATCTATGAGTTGATGTCACGACCTGAGAGCACCCCCTAGTCGTAACACCGCGTACTTGACCCCGAAGGGGTCTCATACAATCCCTTAGTATATTCGTCATAACATAAGACATATAAAAATTGCGGAAATTTAAAACTTTTCTTTACAATTGAAGTCTCTTATAAAAATGAAAGAGTATCTATGACACTATGTCTCAAACCATCTCATTACTTCGGATAAAACTCTTGAATACAAAACTTAGGGACACGACCCTTACAAAGTCTAAAAACATAAAGGTAAAGACAATAAAGGACATAAGGTTGAGCCCTCTAATACAATGAGGACTCACCATTCTTCTTCTTCTTGATCTCTTATGAACCTAGCCCCGAGGGTCGAATCCAAAATCTCCAAAGCCTACACTTATAGAAAATGTAGAAAGAAAGGGGTTAGCACGAAAACGTACTAAGTATGGAAGCCATGCACAAAACCATTTAAAACATGCTTGAAAAGGGACATTTCACTTGAAATCATGCTTTATGCTATTTTGAACATCATCTTTGAAATAGTTAGAGAATGTAACCAATAAGGCAACTCACATACATTTCATCATAACATAAGAGATATCATTACAATCACAAGCGTAGTCTCCAATATCAATATAACACACATCCCAATCTCAAAAATACATAGCCTCCAATCATAAAGTAGTATAAGACAAATACCAAGATTATCTCATCATTAAGTAATCTTCACATAAATACTCCTATGAAACACTTGTACAACATAAGCCAATATCACATTCCTACTCATTTCATGATAAAGTCATTACCTTAGTAACCCCTAAAGAACACTTCTGCAATGTGTGGTTGGCATCCCATAATTCCAACCCTACTAAGCACTCTTTTGAGGCTACTTTGGTTATGCAATTTATCTTTAAGCCTCAATATAATCAATAGTCACAATTAAGGAAGTAGTCATGTACATTACTTGAATTATAAGGAAAGTCAAGCATAGTAATAACTCAAGGGAGCATGCAACAATTCAATAATCATCATTTCATAAAGACACCACCCATAACCCCCTTTCAAGTTCACTTGTGCAATGTACATATGAAGTCCCATACCCCCATATATACTAACTAAAGCCATAAAGAAGTCACAAGTGTAGCCTCCTACATAATCAACATCATAATAGGTGAAATCAACCTTAACATCATTCATAAGTTGTTATACATAAATGACTCACACAAGAACTCCTCTTAGGACCTACTTGTGCAATGTATAGGTAAAGTCCCATACCCTCACCTATACTAAGAAGTGCCCCTCAAGAAGCCTTAATTAAAGTTTATATTCTTAATCATAGGTCATAGTCATATCTTATTTCATATTCTTAAAACATAGGGAGATTAGCAATAACCGACATAGACCATGTGAGCTACATGGAATTCAATGTTCTATCCCCACACCGAAAAGAGGTGTCTCACTTGGCTAAGGTAAAACTAACAATATTAGCGTCAAGGTGGATCCACTAGCTAATGACCTATGTGGGCACATAGTTACAGAACAAGGAGATTGCTACTAGAAACCTGAACTTGCTAAACGTAGAAGGTTTCCATCTCATGAGACATCATATATATATCGGGAACCCGGACTTGCTAAACGTAGAAGGAACCCATATGGGAAGCCGAACTTGCTAAACGTAAAAGCCTCCATCTCATACTCATGTTCACTCGTGCTAAGCCTAATTCCCTTAAATTAACTTTAAGTCTTTACTTATGTTTATTATTCATAGGATAGTGCACTTAGGCATTCATCATAAACTACATTATATTAGCTCAAGGATTCATTAGGAGAGAAGAGCCTCTCGACCTTAGGATCAAGAACATGTGAGAATGTTCCTTCATATCATAGTCATATAGTATTTGTGAGAATTACCTTTCATTCGACCTACCAACACTACCATAATCATACCATAACACTCATGTTCATATCATAGCATAACATACATGTTCATATCATAGCATACTTGAACATAATTAGGGTTGTAGGGGAGAGGGATCATAACTCAACACCACAATTCATAAATCAAGTAAGCACCTCCACCATAAGTGGAGCAACAATTCTATAGAAAACTACTCATCAAATTGAAAACCTTCATTCATAGCCTTCAAGGCTTTCTTCAAGATTCAACCCTATTTTCTTGACATTCATACATCATATAGGATAACATCATATATAATAATGAATTATATAAAAACATGCTAGATTCTCATCCTTCATTCATCATTCAAGACATACTAGGGTTTAGATTTGTAAAAGAAGGGAAATCATGGATCTAGTGGGATTGTTCAAAAACCATAGACATTACATGAATTCATCCACAAACCTTCATATATAATCATAAACAAGTCAATTCATGTCATTAAGCTTTACTTATGATCAATACAATACTAGATGATCTAGTCTAAGGCCATCCATCAAGATCTAACCCTAAATAACTAGAATTACCATGTTAGATAGAGAGGCATCATGATTTAATAGCATAATAAACCTAAACACAATTTATTATTAAGCTTCGATGATCAATCAAGTCACATCATAGTTCATAATTTAGGAAGAAGGGGAAATCATGGGTCCAAGGGAGATTTTACTCAAAATACATTAATACTTCATTAATTCAATCATAAATCATCCAAATCAATCATAATAAATCTAAATTAAACAATTTATTTCGTTTGGAAGAAGACCCATGACTAGATGTGAAAACCCTAGATTTGGGGTAATTTGAAAACATAGTTGAAGGGGCTTCTTGGTGATAGCTAACCAAGAATAAAGAGCTCCCATACCTTAGACTTAGGATCCTTCCAAATTCGAGTTGAAAAGCTCCTTCCTTCAAGCTTTACTTGATCTATATCTAGGTCTTCAATGGAGGCTTTTTGAGAGAAGAGTTTTGGAGAAAACTTTGGGGTAAAGTTAGTTATGATTTGGGGTCTTAAGTTGAATGAGTTAAAGTGATTAGTTTAGGGTTTAATAAACTTATATAGGAGGTAATTTAACTAATTAACCAACCTATATTAACCCCTAATCAATTAACTAATTAATTCCCAAACACCTAACTTAAAACTAAATCTCTTAAAATTAGCAGCACCTACGCCCCTCCACCTACGGACCGTAGGTGGAGTTACTGAACGTGGATGACTTCCGTGGTTTGGGTCTGAAACTCTAAATGTTGCAGGCTCCTTCAAAAACTAAGTATGGAACCACGAGCTCCATCCACGGACCGTGGTAAGGTCTAAGGGGGCGTCACTTGCTTCCATAGATCACCAAAAGCTGTTTTTAGGGGACTTGTTTTGGGGGCTGTTTTGGGGGAGATTTTGTAATGTGTTGAAGGCTTAGTTTAGGGGGTCTATTAACTGCTTATAGTAGGTTAATTAATTAACTAACCATCCATTCTAACCCCTAACCTATGTACTTACTTAACCCCCTAAGCTCGAACTAAAAGCTGTAAACATACAGCTCAGCCTACGGACAGCCTTCCACGGACCGTGGACCAGTCTACTGGCCGTGGTTGGTGGCTGGAGCTTAAAATGTTGCAGGCTTCATGGGAGACTAAGTATAGGACCACTCCCAAGACCTACGGGGCGTGGTTTGATCTACTGGGTGTGGAAAGCAACCATAGATCACACCAACAAAACTGAAAGCTTGCTGTCTAGACAGCTTTGGAGGGACTGTTTTGGGGTCCTCTTCAAGGACCCCTTGGGTGGTCCTTGGGGAGTCGTATTCGGAAGTTTAACCCCTAAACATGATTTTATAAGTGTAGGAGTCACTTCTACAAGTTTTCACCCTCAAACAACACTCCAAACTTCCACAACAAGACCCTTACAACTCACTAGTTCAAATGACTAGTTTCCGGACGTAATAGTCGTTTCTTAACGTTTGACCTATAAAATTATCAAACTAACTTGAAAAGCCTTTTTTCATCATTTAATAAAGTTTTCAACTATAAACTCACATGTGAGTCTCTAGTTTCACCTATTTGATTCCATTAGACTCTACCTAGGTCTTACTAGATTTCCGGGTTGTTACAGTTGATTATGCTTATGACTTATGCTTTTCCACTGTCTTCAAAATGGTGCTTTGACTTAGAAAATTGCATTCATTCAACTAAAATGTCCCTGTTAGCATGTTTTCATGATTTTATGCATGGCTATCATACTTAGTGCATTTTTTTACTAACCCATATTTTCCTACTTTTTCCCCAAATGTAGGGTCTGGTTCTCAAGGTGGTCCCCATTGTGGCTAGAGCTTGGAATTGATCATTCTCCTTGCTTGTTTGGTGAGTCCTCATGATTCGAGGATGGATACTATCATTGTAGTTTCATTCTTGTATTTTTACTTTTGGATTATGTCGTTTTGGTTGTGACCCTATTTTGACTCAAGTATTGTAATAAATGACTAATTGAGACCAGTCTAGACTTTCGCTTTCCTTAATGAAAATTTTGGACTTGAAATGTGTTTTTACTCTTTATAGTTATATGTTTATGTTATGATATGCTAAGTGTCTTACATGGTGCCTTTCGTGGTTCTATGTGCCTTGTTACGTTTAGGGCATACCCGTGTGTAACGACCCAAGCCTACACTCCAGACGCAATACAACGTGCAAGACTTCGAAGAGCCTCATACAAGCCTCATAGCATTCATAATATAAGACATAATAAAATGGTATGGATTTTAAAACTTTTATCCATACAATCGAAGTTTTTATTTAAAAACAGCGGAAGTCTAACTTTGTCTCACATGGCCATCTAATACAATTGAGAATCAATAAGGGTCACAACCCTTTACAACATAGTCCGAAATGTAAAATGACATGAAAGAAACTAGAAAAGAATAACTCTCGTCCTCGAACCATGAGAACCTACCACTAGCTTTGGAGAATAGTCAATCCAAGCTTTGAACCACATAAATCACCTTAAGATCCGGAACCTACACTTTGTAATAATGTAGAAGAAATATGAGTTAGCACAAAAATGCACTAAGTATGATAACCATGCAAAAATAATGCTAAAAAGGACATTTTAGTTGAAAACCATGCTATATGTCAAGTTTGAGAAACATTATGAACTTTAGTATAAAAGCATAGGACACAAGCATATTCAACATGTATATCATTATAACATAATAGAACCATCATCTTAGGCAACCCTAAGTTATACTTGTGTAATGTATAAATAACATCCCATAATACCATTCATACTAAATACTACTTTGAGGCCACCATAAACATACTTACCATTCTTCATTCTCATCTTTAGTTAATACTCAAAGACAAGGAACATTCATATTCAATAAGTCATGACAAGGAAAGCAACTCATAATAACAACCCAAGTAAAGAATTCATCATTACATTTAGCCTTTAAGTCAACATTCTCATTAGCATCATTATAAGCACATTCATTTCATTAGACATTATGACATTCAAGAAACACACCATAGCCACTCTCAAAGCCTACTCGTCCAATGCATGAATGACATCCCATACTACCATCCACACTTCATAGAACCTCTTGAGTAACCATATCACATAGCTCACATGATGGGAATAAGCCCTAACCGACATAGACCATGTGAGCAAATCATGGTATCTGGTGTCTCCCACACCGTAAGGGTTGGTCTACTTGCCTAAGGTAGGACCAGTAATTTAGCTTAGGTGGATCCACTAGCTATAACCTGTGTGGGCAAATAGTTATGGGATAAGAAAGTTGTTACTTGAAACCCGGCCTAACGTGGGGAGAGCTTCCACCTTGCCATACCCACTCGGTTCTAATCATTTAATTCCCCTAGAGTAGTTCATTCTCCTTTTAACATTATTATACATGAGAAGGATGCCATTGGACTACCGACCCAAGGTACATTATTACACACATGAAAGGGATACCATTAGGTCTACCGATTCAGGTACATTATTAAACACATGAAAGGGCTACCATTAGGTCTACCGATTCAAGGTACATTATTAGGATAACTCATTGAATCCTCATGAAAGGGCTACCATTAGGTCTACCGATTCAAGGTTAATCATTATAGTAGTTCATAGGCTCATCATGAAAGGGCTACCCCATGTCTACCGATTCAAGCCAAAGCCTAGAATACTCCATTAGTCATTTATGAAAGTGATGCTACTTGGCCTACCGATTCAAAGTTCATTAAGTCAAGATACTTTAGTTACACAAGAAGAGGATGACCTGAGCCTACCAATCCAAGGTATACCAATCAAGATCACTTTCAATTACACAAGAAGAGGATGCCCTAACCCTACCAATTCAAGGTGTATCATTACATTGAGTAAACTTACACAACATGTCATCAACATTCACAAGTGTATAATTGAGCATAACCTTTCAACAACCTGACAATTGCATTATAGTCATAATCACATTACTTTCATTGAAATCACAAAGCATGTACATAAGCATCATGATTATACATCAATCTTCATAATTTGCCCTTCAAGGACCATGAACATAATTCACCAACAAATCTAGAATTACTAAAATTAGTTATGGATACTGACATAATTCATGTAATTAAACTGCTACAAGAACAATTGCATAGTATTCAACTTACTACAATTTACCCACATCACATAGTCATAAATTAGGGTTATGGGGAATTCAAGGATTCATGGGAGATTTTATCTTAAAACCACCATAAAACATAAATTCAATCTTAATATATGATAATTAAATCTTTTAAAACGTTTTGAGAAGGAATCCATGACTTAGAATGAAAACCCTAGGTTTTGGAGAATTTCCAACTTTGAAATTGAGAGTTTGAGGGCTTCATGGATGAAAGCATTCCATGAATCAAGACTACCATGCCTTAGATGAATAAATCCAACCGAAATAGTGTGATAAATCCCCTTACTTAAAGCCCTAACTTGATCTTCCTCTCCTTCTTCAATGGAGTTTTTAGAGAGAAATTTTTTGGAAAGGGTTAGGTTGGTTGTGATTTGAGTTTGGGAGTTATGAGGTAATGAGTTAGTTAATTGCTTAAAAAGTCTTAAATAAATCTAAATAATCTATATAAAATGACCCTATATTAATCTAACTTAATTAGGAATTACCTAAGCTACCCCCACCTTGGTCGAGACTAGGCAGCAACACAAGCCCCTATCTACGACCCCCACCTACGGGGCGTGGATGGAGCCACAGACTGCACTGGTCAATCGTGGGTCTAGGGATGGGGCTTGAAAACTTGGGGGAAGTCAGGCCATGACCTACGACCCCCACATACGGGGTGTGGGTCCACCTACTAGCCATAAGTGCCATCGTTGGTTGCCCCTTTTGGGCAATCTTGGAGAGTCTTGGGGGTTAGGCTTTAGGGTCCTCCTCAAGGACCTTTGGTTGGTCCTTGGGGGGTCGTACCTTGACATTTAACCCCTAAACCCCTCAACCTTAGTTCGAGAAGCCATTTTACACTTCTAACCCCACATCAAACTCTAAATCTCTCACGTAAGGCTCTAGTTTCACCTACTAGTTTTCTGGGGTGTTACAATATCTCCCCCTTGGGAATATTTTTCCTCGAATGACATTTCTAAACACTTTTTGGAATTAAAGACTCAATACTAGAAGCCCATTATGCATGAAACACCATAAAAATGCACAAAACAAGGAGGAAACATCAACTTCATCTCAATATTCTCAATGCAACACAAGGAAGTAGAAACTACATCTAACAACCCATTATGCATGAAAACTTCAACATTTCTCATTTCATTGGAGGATTCTCCTTCTCCAACTCAAAGCATGCTCATCATAACATCCTGAAGAAAATAGACAACTCATACTAAATGTACATCAACATGAGGAACATAAATCATGAAAACCCATTTTCTTATTAAACATGAATTCATCAAGAACATGCATAACATAAAGATACCATGGAAACACATAATCACACATGATTCCAAAACATGACAAGCCACAAGGAACTCTTTGTCTTAAGCTTGACTAGTAATAGAAGAAAGAGATAAGGATATCGGAACTCTCAACAACATTGCCTTCCAAGCACACAATCTCCCCCTTGGAAGTAAAGCCATACTAAGGCTAACATGAAAATCTAGAAAATAGCATAGTGACCTTAATAAAACATTTAAATCTATAAGGAGTTATCAACATACCGGTGTCTTCATCCGGAAGGGCTCCTTTGTCCTCTCTAGACCGGAGTGCATAGAAACGACCATGATTTGGAGGAATGGGAACCATGCCATTAAGAGAAGTTTGTTTAGCCTCCCTTTCTTTGGCCGTGAGTGTAGGTCAATCTTTCACATGATTATCACTCTTTCCACAACCATACCACCCATTTGTACCAACTAGGCACTTCCCATGGTGCTTCTTTCCAAATTGGTGCAAGTAGGTTTAGGAAATGGAGACCCACTACCTTTCTCTTGGTTAACCCTAGGAGTGCTTGAAGAATCTTGGTTAGAAGATCTCTTTTTGAACCTTGGTTGAACTTGTTCATCGGACTTAGCTCTTTTCATCTCCCTATTCTTTTTCTTGATTTTTGACTCTTCCATTTGTTGGCCAAACCCCATAAGCCTAGATATATTCATATCCTTATGGAGCATTGTCGTACGACATTCTTCCTCAACTAGGTCGAACACACCCATCACAAATCTACTCATCTCATCCCTCAGCTCCGCCACCATAGATGGAGCATACTTAGACAGAATAGTAAATTTCAGAGCATACTCTTGGACACTCATGCTACCTTTCCTAAGGTTTATGAATTCCTCTACTTTAGCCTCCCTCAACTCACAGGGGAAAGAACATATCAATGAATGCTTTCTTAAACACCTCTCAATCAATGGGACCCGCTCCTACCGACCTATTTTTCTTCCATTGAGTAAACCAAACTTAAGCTACATCCATTAATTAATAAGCGGCTAGCTCCACTTTTTCTACCGAAGTGACCCTCATAGCATCAACTACCTTATACACCTAATCCACAAATTCTTGGGGATCCTTTCCCACCTTGAAACCAAGAAACACCGGAGGGTTCATCCTAACAAAATCCTTCAACCTAGAAGTCATAGTGCTCACATTAGGGTTCACATGAGTCCCACCATCCCTATTGGCTTGGGCCATCATAGCTTGGGCTAGAGTTGTCACGAGTTGAGCCATCATTAGAAGAGCCAACCTAACTTCCTCATTCGACATGGCCGGAGGGTTAATTGGAGCTTGATTCCCTTGGGGAACTTGGTTCACTTGAGGAGCTTGATTCTCTTGAGAAGCTTCTTCATTGACATTGTTGCCCTCCATTCTCCTTGCGTTTGCCCTTCGTGTATTCATATATTGAAGACACAAAAGACGAATTAGGAGATGGACTTGTAGAGTTAAACTCTATGGCACGACTTAAGAATAATGAAAGAAGTGTAGTTTCCTAACAACTTATAGCCTCTCATTCATAAATGAGGTGCGCTTCACGCTATGAACAAGACTCTACTAGACGTGGCTTATGAGACATCATCCTAAAAACCATCCCAAAATCTTATGCTCTGATACCATGTTTGTCACGACCCGAGCCTACACCCCGGACGCAACACGACGTACTAGACTCCGAAGAGCCTCATACAAGCGTCATAGCATTAATATCATAAGACATAAGAAAATGGTACGGAATTTAAAACTTTTATCCGTACAATCGAAGTATTTATTTAAAAATAACGGAAGTCTAACTTTGTCTCACATGGACATCTAATACAATCGAGAATCAATAAGGGTCACAAACCTCTACAACATAGTCTGAAACGTAAAATGACATGAAAGAAACTAGAAAAGAACAACTCTCATCCTCGAACCATGAGAACCTACCACTAGCTTTGGAGAATAGTCAATCCAAGCTTTGAACCACATAAATCACCTTAAGATCCGGAACCTACACTTTGTAATAATGTAGAAGAAATATGAGTTAGCACAAAAATGCACTAAGTATGATAACCATGCAAAAATAATGCTAAAAAGGACATTTTAGTTGAAAACCATGCTATATGTCAAGTTTGAGAAACATTATGAACTTTAGTATAAAAGCATAGGACACAAGCATATTCAACATGTATATCATTATAACATAATAGAACCATCATCTTAGGCAAACCTAAGTTATACTTGTGTAATGTATAAATAACATCCCATAATACCATTCATACTAAGTACTACTTTGAGGCCACCATAAACATACTTACCATTCTTCATTCTCATCTTTAGTTAATACTCAAAGACAAGGAGCATTCATATTCAATAAGTCATGACAAGGAAAGCAACTCATAATAACAACCCAAGTAAAGAATTCATCATTACATTTAGCCTTTAAGTCAACATTCTCATTAGCATCATTATAAGCACATTCATTTCATTAGACATTATGACATTCAAGAAACACACCATAGCCACTCTCAAAGCCTACTCGTCCAATGCATGAATGACATCCCATACTACCATCCACACTTCATAGAACCTCTTGAGTAACCATATCACATAGCTCACATGATGGGAATAAGCCCTAACCGACATAGACCATGTGAGCAAATCATGGTATCTGGTGTCTCCCACACCGTAAGGGTTGGTCTACTTGCCTAAGGTAGGACCAGTAATTTAGCTTAGGTGGATCCACTAGCTATAACCTGTGTGGGCAAATAGTTATGGGATAAGAAAGTTGTTACTTGAAACCCGGCCTAACGTGGGGAGAGCTTCCACCTTGCCATACCCACTCGGTTCTAATCATTTAATTCCCCTAGAGTAGTTCATTCTCCTTTTAACATTATTATACATGAGAAGGATGCCATTGGACTACCGACCCAAGGTACATTATTACACACATGAAAAGGATACCATTAGGTCTACCGATTCAGGTACATTATTAAACACATGAAAGGGCTACCATTAGGTCTACCGATTCAAGGTACATTATTAGGATAACTCATTGAATCCTCATGAAAGGGCTACCATTAGGTCTACCGATTCAAGGTTAATCATTATAGTAGTTCATAGGCTCATCATGAAAGGGCTACCCCATGTCTACCGATTCAAGCCAAAGCCTAGAATACTCCATTAGTCATTTATGAAAGTGATGCTACTTGGCCTACCGATTCAAAGTTCATTAAGTCAAGATACTGTAGTTACACAAGAAGAGGATGACCTAAGCCTACCAATCCAAGGTATACCAATCAAGATCACTTTCAATTACACAAGAAGAGGATGCCCTAACCCTACCAATTCAAGGTGTATCATTACATTGAGTAAACTTACACAACATGTCATCAACATTCACAAGTGTATAATTGAGCATAACCTTTCAACAACCTGACAATTGCATTATAGTCATAATCACATTACTTTCATTGAAATCACAAAGCATGTACATAAGCATCATGATTATACATCAATCTTCATAATTTGCCCTTCAAGGACCATGAACATAATTCACCAACAAATCTAGAATTACTAAAATTAGTTATGGATACTGACATAATTCATGTAATTAAACTGCTACAAGAACAATTGCATAGTATTCAACTTACTACAATTTACCCACATCACATAGTCATAAATTAGGGTTATGGGGAATTCAAGGATTCATGGGAGATTTTATCTTAAAACCACCATAAAACATAAATTCAATCTTAATATATGATAATTAAATCTTTTAAAACGTTTTGAGAAGGAATCCATGACTTAGAATGAAAACCCTAGGTTTTGGAGAATTTCCAACTTTGAAATTGAGAGTTTGAGGGCTTCATGGATGAAAGCATTCCATGAATCAAGACTACCATGCCTTAGATGAATAAATCCAACCGAAATAGTGTGATAAATCCCCTTACTTAAAGCCCTAACTTGATCTTCCTCTCCTTCTTCAATGGAGTTTTTAGAGAGAAAATTTTTGGAAAGGGTTAGGTTGGTTGTGATTTGAGTTTGGGAGTTATGAGGTAATGAGTTAGTTAATTGCTTAAAAAGTCTTAAATAAATCTAAATAATCTATATAAAATGACCCTATATTAATCTAACTTAATTAGGAATTACCTAAGCTACCCCCACCTTGGTCGAGACTAGGCAGCAACACAAGCCCCTATCTACGACCCCCACCTACGGGGCGTGGATGGAGCCACAGACTGCACTGGTCAATCGTGGGTCTAGGGATGGGGCTTGAAAACTTGGGGGAAGTCAGGCCATGACCTACGACCCCCACATACGGGGTGTGGGTCCACCTACTAGCCATAAGTGCCATCGTTGGTTGCCCCTTTTGGGCAATCTTGGAGAGTCTTGGGGGTTAGGCTTTAGGGTCCTCCTCAAGGACCTTTGGTTGGTCCTTGGGGGGTCGTACCTTGACATTTAACCCCTAAACCCCTCAACCTTAGTTCGAGAAGCCATTTTACACTTCTAACCCCACATCAAACTCTAAATCTCTCACGTAAGGCTCTAGTTTCACCTACTAGTTTTCTGGGGTGTTACAATATCTCCCCCTTGGGAATATTTTTCCTCGAATGACATTTCTAAACACTTTTTGGAATTAAAGACTCAATACTAGAAGCCCATTATGCATGAAACACCATAAAAATGCACAAAACAAGGAGGAAACATCAACTTCATCTCAATATTCTCAATGCAACACAAGGAAGTAGAAACTACATCTAACAACCCATTATGCATGAAAACTTCAACATTTCTCATTTCATTGGAGGATTCTCCTTCTCCAACTCAAAGCATGCTCATCATAACATCCTGAAGAAAATAGACAACTCATACTAAATGTACATCAACATGAGGAACATAAATCATGAAAACTCATTTTCTTATTAAACATGAATTCATCAAGAACATGCATAACATAAAGATACCATGGAAACACATAATCACACATGATTCCAAAACATGACAAGCCACAAGGAACTCTTTGTCTTAAGCTTGACTAGTAATAGAAGAAAGAGATAAGGATATCGGAACTCTCAACAACATTGCCTTCCAAGCACACAATCTCCCCCTTGGAAGTAAAGCCATACTAAGGCTAACATGAAAATCTAGAAAATAGCATAGTGACCTTAATAAAACATTTAAATCTATAAGGAGTTATCAACATACCGGTGTCTTCATCCGGAAGGGCTCCTTTGTCCTCTCTAGACCGGAGTGCATAGAAACGACCATGATTTGGAGGAATGGGAACCATGCCATTAAGAGAAGTTTGTTTAGCCTCCCTTTCTTTGGCCGTGAGTGTAGGTCAATCTTTCACATGATTATCACTCTTTCCACAACCATACCACCCATTTGTACCAACTAGGCACTTCCCATGGTGCTTCTTTCCAAATTGGTGCAAGTAGGTTTAGGAAATGGAGACCCACTACCTTTCTCTTGGTTAACCCTAGGAGTGCTTGAAGAATCTTGGTTAGAAGATCTCTTTTTGAACCTTGGTTGAACTTGTTCATCGGACTTAGCTCTTTTCATCTCCCTATTCTTTTTCTTGATTTTTGACTCTTCCATTTGTTGGCCAAACCCCATAAGCCTAGATATATTCATATCCTTATGGAGCATTGTCGTACGACATTCTTCCTCAACTAGGTCGAACACACCCATCACAAATCTACTCATCTCATCCCTCAGCTCCGCCACCATAGATGGAGCATACTTAGACAGAATAGTAAATTTCAGAGCATACTCTTGGACACTCATGCTACCTTTCCTAAGGTTTATGAATTCCTCTACTTTAGCCTCCCTCAACTCACAGGGGAAAGAACATATCAATGAATGCTTTCTTAAACACCTCTCAATCAATGGGACCCGCTCCTACCGACCTATTTTTCTTCCATTGAGTAAACCAAACTTAAGCTACATCCATTAATTAATAAGCGGCTAGCTCCACTTTTTCTACCGAAGTGACCCTCATAGCATCAACTACCTTATACACCTAATCCACAAATTCTTGGGGATCCTTTCCCACCTTGAAACCAAGAAACACCGGAGGGTTCATCCTAACAAAATCCTTCAACCTAGAAGTCATAGTGCTCACATTAGGGTTCACATGAGTCCCACCATCCCTATTGGCTTGGGCCATCATAGCTTGGGCTAGAGTTGTCACGAGTTGAGCCATCATTAGAAGAGCCAACCTAACTTCCTCATTCGACATGGCCGGAGGGTTAATTGGAGCTTGATTCCCTTGGGGAACTTGGTTCACTTGAGGAGCTTGATTCTCTTGAGAAGCTTCTTCATTGACATTGTTGCCCTCCATTCTCCTTGCGTTTGCCCTTCGTGTATTCATATATTGAAGACAC
This sequence comes from Solanum verrucosum, assembly GCF_900185275.1. Lineage (NCBI taxonomy): Eukaryota > Viridiplantae > Streptophyta > Magnoliopsida > Solanales > Solanaceae > Solanum > Solanum verrucosum. The sequence goes on along the minus strand of NW_026020299.1, from coordinate 697,520 downwards.
AAAAGACGAATTAGGAGATGGACTTGTAGAGTTAAACTCTATGGCACGACTTAAGAATAATGAAAGAAGTGTAGTTTCCTAACAACTTATAGCCTCTCATTCATAAATGAGGTGCGCTTCACGCTATGAACAAGACTCTACTAGACGTGGCTTATGAGACATCATCCTAAAAACCATCCCAAAATCTTATGCTCTGATACCATGTTTGTCACGACCCGAGCCTACACCCCGGACGCAACACGACGTACTAGACTCCGAAGAGCCTCATACAAGCGTCATAGCATTAATATCATAAGACATAAGAAAATGGTACGGAATTTAAAACTTTTATCCGTACAATCGAAGTATTTATTTAAAAATAACGGAAGTCTAACTTTGTCTCACATGGACATCTAATACAATCGAGAATCAATAAGGGTCACAAACCTCTACAACATAGTCTGAAACGTAAAATGACATGAAAGAAACTAGAAAAGAACAACTCTCATCCTCGAACCATGAGAACCTACCACTAGCTTTGGAGAATAGTCAATCCAAGCTTTGAACCACATAAATCACCTTAAGATCCGGAACCTACACTTTGTAATAATGTAGAAGAAATATGAGTTAGCACAAAAATGCACTAAGTATGATAACCATGCAAAAATAATGCTAAAAAGGACATTTTAGTTGAAAACCATGCTATATGTCAAGTTTGAGAAACATTATGAACTTTAGTATAAAAGCATAGGACACAAGCATATTCAACATGTATATCATTATAACATAATAGAACCATCATCTTAGGCAAACCTAAGTTATACTTGTGTAATGTATAAATAACATCCCATAATACCATTCATACTAAGTACTACTTTGAGGCCACCATAAACATACTTACCATTCTTCATTCTCATCTTTAGTTAATACTCAAAGACAAGGAGCATTCATATTCAATAAGTCATGACAAGGAAAGCAACTCATAATAACAACCCAAGTAAAGAATTCATCATTACATTTAGCCTTTAAGTCAACATTCTCATTAGCATCATTATAAGCACATTCATTTCATTAGACATTATGACATTCAAGAAACACACCATAGCCACTCTCAAAGCCTACTCGTCCAATGCATGAATGACATCCCATACTACCATCCACACTTCATAGAACCTCTTGAGTAACCATATCACATAGCTCACATGATGGGAATAAGCCCTAACCGACATAGACCATGTGAGCAAATCATGGTATCTGGTGTCTCCCACACCGTAAGGGTTGGTCTACTTGCCTAAGGTAGGACCAGTAATTTAGCTTAGGTGGATCCACTAGCTATAACCTGTGTGGGCAAATAGTTATGGGATAAGAAAGTTGTTACTTGAAACCCGGCCTAACGTGGGGAGAGCTTCCACCTTGCCATACCCACTCGGTTCTAATCATTTAATTCCCCTAGAGTAGTTCATTCTCCTTTTAACATTATTATACATGAGAAGGATGCCATTGGACTACCGACCCAAGGTACATTATTACACACATGAAAAGGATACCATTAGGTCTACCGATTCAGGTACATTATTAAACACATGAAAGGGCTACCATTAGGTCTACCGATTCAAGGTACATTATTAGGATAACTCATTGAATCCTCATGAAAGGGCTACCATTAGGTCTACCGATTCAAGGTTAATCATTATAGTAGTTCATAGGCTCATCATGAAAGGGCTACCCCATGTCTACCGATTCAAGCCAAAGCCTAGAATACTCCATTAGTCATTTATGAAAGTGATGCTACTTGGCCTACCGATTCAAAGTTCATTAAGTCAAGATACTTTAGTTACACAAGAAGAGGATGACCTAAGCCTACCAATCCAAGGTATACCAATCAAGATCACTTTCAATTACACAAGAAGAGGATGCCCTAACCCTACCAATTCAAGGTGTATCATTACATTGAGTAAACTTACACAACATGTCATCAACATTCACAAGTGTATAATTGAGCATAACCTTTCAACAACCTGACAATTGCATTATAGTCATAATCACATTACTTTCATTGAAATCACAAAGCATGTACATAAGCATCATGATTATACATCAATCTTCATAATTTGCCCTTCAAGGACCATGAACATAATTCACCAACAAATCTAGAATTACTAAAATTAGTTATGGATACTGACATAATTCATGTAATTAAACTGCTACAAGAACAATTGCATAGTATTCAACTTACTACAATTTACCCACATCACATAGTCATAAATTAGGGTTATGGGGAATTCAAGGATTCATGGGAGATTTTATCTTAAAACCACCATAAAACATAAATTCAATCTTAATATATGATAATTAAATCTTTTAAAACGTTTTGAGAAGGAATCCATGACTTAGAATGAAAACCCTAGGTTTTGGAGAATTTCCAACTTTGAAATTGAGAGTTTGAGGGCTTCATGGATGAAAGCATTCCATGAATCAAGACTACCATGCCTTAGATGAATAAATCCAACCGAAATAGTGTGATAAATCCCCTTACTTAAAGCCCTAACTTGATCTTCCTCTCCTTCTTCAATGGAGTTTTTAGAGAGAAAATTTTTGGAAAGGGTTAGGTTGGTTGTGATTTGAGTTTGGGAGTTATGAGGTAATGAGTTAGTTAATTGCTTAAAAAGTCTTAAATAAATCTAAATAATCTATATAAAATGACCCTATATTAATCTAACTTAATTAGGAATTACCTAAGCTACCCCCACCTTGGTCGAGACTAGGCAGCAACACAAGCCCCTATCTACGACCCCCACCTACGGGGCGTGGATGGAGCCACAGACTGCACTGGTCAATCGTGGGTCTAGGGATGGGGCTTGAAAACTTGGGGGAAGTCAGGCCATGACCTACGACCCCCACATACGGGGTGTGGGTCCACCTACTAGCCATAAGTGCCATCGTTGGTTGCCCCTTTTGGGCAATCTTGGAGAGTCTTGGGGGTTAGGCTTTAGGGTCCTCCTCAAGGACCTTTGGTTGGTCCTTGGGGGGTCGTACCTTGACATTTAACCCCTAAACCCCTCAACCTTAGTTCGAGAAGCCATTTTACACTTCTAACCCCACATCAAACTCTAAATCTCTCACGTAAGGCTCTAGTTTCACCTACTAGTTTTCTGGGGTGTTACAATATCTCCCCCTTGGGAATATTTTTCCTCGAATGACATTTCTAAACACTTTTTGGAATTAAAGACTCAATACTAGAAGCCCATTATGCATGAAACACCATAAAAATGCACAAAACAAGGAGGAAACATCAACTTCATCTCAATATTCTCAATGCAACACAAGGAAGTAGAAACTACATCTAACAACCCATTATGCATGAAAACTTCAACATTTCTCATTTCATTGGAGGATTCTCCTTCTCCAACTCAAAGCATGCTCATCATAACATCCTGAAGAAAATAGACAACTCATACTAAATGTACATCAACATGAGGAACATAAATCATGAAAACTCATTTTCTTATTAAACATGAATTCATCAAGAACATGCATAACATAAAGATACCATGGAAACACATAATCACACATGATTCCAAAACATGACAAGCCACAAGGAACTCTTTGTCTTAAGCTTGACTAGTAATAGAAGAAAGAGATAAGGATATCGGAACTCTCAACAACATTGCCTTCCAAGCACACAATCTCCCCCTTGGAAGTAAAGCCATACTAAGGCTAACATGAAAATCTAGAAAATAGCATAGTGACCTTAATAAAACATTTAAATCTATAAGGAGTTATCAACATACCGGTGTCTTCATCCGGAAGGGCTCCTTTGTCCTCTCTAGACCGGAGTGCATAGAAACGACCATGATTTGGAGGAATGGGAACCATGCCATTAAGAGAAGTTTGTTTAGCCTCCCTTTCTTTGGCCGTGAGTGTAGGTCAATCTTTCACATGATTATCACTCTTTCCACAACCATACCACCCATTTGTACCAACTAGGCACTTCCCATGGTGCTTCTTTCCAAATTGGTGCAAGTAGGTTTAGGAAATGGAGACCCACTACCTTTCTCTTGGTTAACCCTAGGAGTGCTTGAAGAATCTTGGTTAGAAGATCTCTTTTTGAACCTTGGTTGAACTTGTTCATCGGACTTAGCTCTTTTCATCTCCCTATTCTTTTTCTTGATTTTTGACTCTTCCATTTGTTGGCCAAACCCCATAAGCCTAGATATATTCATATCCTTATGGAGCATTGTCGTACGACATTCTTCCTCAACTAGGTCGAACACACCCATCACAAATCTACTCATCTCATCCCTCAGCTCCGCCACCATAGATGGAGCATACTTAGACAGAATAGTAAATTTCAGAGCATACTCTTGGACACTCATGCTACCTTTCCTAAGGTTTATGAATTCCTCTACTTTAGCCTCCCTCAACTCACAGGGGAAAGAACATATCAATGAATGCTTTCTTAAACACCTCTCAATCAATGGGACCCGCTCCTACCGACCTATTTTTCTTCCATTGAGTAAACCAAACTTAAGCTACATCCATTAATTAATAAGCGGCTAGCTCCACTTTTTCTACCGAAGTGACCCTCATAGCATCAACTACCTTATACACCTAATCCACAAATTCTTGGGGATCCTTTCCCACCTTGAAACCAAGAAACACCGGAGGGTTCATCCTAACAAAATCCTTCAACCTAGAAGTCATAGTGCTCACATTAGGGTTCACATGAGTCCCACCATCCCTATTGGCTTGGGCCATCATAGCTTGGGCTAGAGTTGTCACGAGTTGAGCCATCATTAGAAGAGCCAACCTAACTTCCTCATTCGACATGGCCGGAGGGTTAATTGGAGCTTGATTCCCTTGGGGAACTTGGTTCACTTGAGGAGCTTGATTCTCTTGAGAAGCTTCTTCATTGACATTGTTGCCCTCCATTCTCCTTGCGTTTGCCCTTCGTGTATTCATATATTGAAGACACAAAAGACGAATTAGGAGATGGACTTGTAGAGTTAAACTCTATGGCACGACTTAAGAATAATGAAAGAAGTGTAGTTTCCTAACAACTTATAGCCTCTCATTCATAAATGAGGTGCGCTTCACGCTATGAACAAGACTCTACTAGACGTGGCTTATGAGACATCATCCTAAAAACCATCCCAAAATCTTATGCTCTGATACCATGTTTGTCACGACTCGAGCCTACACCCCGGACGCAACACGACGTACTAGACTCCGAAGAGCCTCATACAAGCGTCATAGCATTAATATCATAAGACATAAGAAAATGGTACGGAATTTAAAACTTTTATCCGTACAATCGAAGTATTTATTTAAAAATAACGGAAGTCTAACTTTGTCTCACATGGACATCTAATACAATTGAGAATCAATAAGGGTCACAAACCTCTACAACATAGTCTGAAACGTAAAATGACATGAAAGAAACTAGAAAAGAACAACTCTCATCCTCGAACCATGAGAACCTACCACTAGCTTTGGAGAATAGTCAATCCAAGCTTTGAACCACATAAATCACCTTAAGATCCGGAACCTACACTTTGTAATAATGTAGAAGAAATATGAGTTAGCACAAAAATGCACTAAGTATGATAACCATGCAAAAATAATGCTAAAAAGGACATTTTAGTTGAAAACCATGCTATATGTCAAGTTTGAGAAACATTATGAACTTTAGTATAAAAGCATAGGACACAAGCATATTCAACATGTATATCATTATAACATAATAGAACCATCATCTTAGGCAACCCTAAGTTATACTTGTGTAATGTATAAATAACATCCAATAATACCATTCATACTAAGTACTACTTTGAGGCCACCATAAACATACTTACCATTCTTCATTCTCATCTTTAGTTAATACTCAAAGACAAGGAACATTCATATTCAATAAGTCATGACAAGGAAAGCAACTCATAATAACAACCCAAGTAAAGAATTCATCATTACATTTAGCCTTTAAGTCAACATTCTCATTAGCATCATTATAAGCACATTCATTTCATTAGACATTATGACATTCAAGAAACACACCATAGCCACTCTCAAAGCCTACTCGTCCAATGCATGAATGACATCCCATACTACCATCCACACTTCATAGAACCTCTTGAGTAACCATATCACATAGCTCACATGATGGGAATAAGCCCTAACCGACATAGACCATGTGAGCAAATCATGGTATCTGGTGTCTCCCACACCGTAAGGGTTGGTCTACTTGCCTAAGGTAGGACCAGTAATTTAGCTTAGGTGGATCCACTAGCTATAACCTGTGTGGGCAAATAGTTATGGGATAAGAAAGTTGTTACTTGAAACCCGGCCTAACGTGGGGAGAGCTTCCACCTTGCCATACCCACTCGGTTCTAATCATTTAATTCCCCTAGAGTAGTTCATTCTCCTTTTAACATTATTATACATGAGAAGGATGCCATTGGACTACCGACCCAAGGTACATTATTACACACATGAAAGGGATACCATTAGGTCTACCGATTCAGGTACATTATTAAACACATGAAAGGGCTACCATTAGGTCTACCGATTCAAGGTACATTATTAGGATAACTCATTGAATCCTCATGAAAGGGCTACCATTAGGTCTACCGATTCAAGGTTAATCATTATAGTAGTTCATAGGCTCATCATGAAAGGGCTACCCTTAGGTCTCCATTAGTCGTTTATCAAAGTGATGCTACTTTGCCTACCAATTCAAGGTTCATTAAGTGAAGATACTTTTGTTACACAAGAAGAAGATTCCCTAAGCCTACCAATTCAAGGTATACCAATCAAGATCACTTTCAATTACACAAGAAGATGATGCCCTAAGCCTACCAATTCAAGGTGTATCATTACATTGAATAAACCTTTTACAACATGTCATCATCAGTCACAAGTGTATAATTGAGAATAACCTTTCATCAATATCACAATTGCATTATAGTCATAATCACATTACTTTTATTGAAATCACAAAGCATGTACATAAGCATCATGATTATACATCAATCTTCATAATTTACCCTTCAAGGACAATGAACATAATTCACCAACAAATCTAGAATTACTAAAATTAGTTATGGATACTGACATAATTCATGTAATTAAACTGCTACAAGAACAATTGCATAGTATTCATCTTACTACAATTCACCCACATCACATAGTCATAAATTAGGGTTATGGGGAATTCATGGATTTATGGGAGATTTTATCTTAAAACCACCATAAACCAGCAATTCAATCTTAATATATGATAATTAAACCATTGAAAATGTTTTGAGAAGGAATCCATGACTTAGAATGAAAACCCAAGGTTATGGAGAATTTCCAACTTTGAAATTGAGAGTTTGAGGGCTTCATGGATGAAAGCATTCCATGAATCAAGACTACCATACCTTAGATGAATAAATCCAACCAAAATCGTGTGAGAAAGTCCCCCTCTTTCAAGCCCTAACTTGATCTTCCTCTCCTTCTTCAATAGATTTGTTAGGGAGAAGATATTTGGAAAGGGTTAGGTTGGTTGTGATTTGAGTTTGGAAGTTATGAGGTAATGAGTTAGTTAGTAGCTTAAAAAGTCTTAAATAGGTCTAAATAATCTATATAAAATGACCCTAAATTAAGCTAACTTAATTAGGAATTACCTAAACTACCCCCACCTTGGCCGAGACTAGGCAGCAACACAGGCCCCCATCCACGACCTCCACCTATGGGGAGTGGATGGACATGCAGACCGTACTGGTCAATCGTTTGTCTAGGGATGGGGCTTGAAAACTTGGGGGAAGTCAAACCATGACCCACGACCCCTACCTATCTGGCATGGGTCTACCTACTGGTTGTAGGTGCCATCGTAGGTGGCTCTTTTTGGGCAGTCTTAGGGATTAGGCTTTAGGGTCCTCCTCAAGGACCCTTGGTTAGTCCTTGGGGGTTCGTATGTTGATGTTTAACCCCTTAACCTAATTTTGGGAAACCATTTTACACTTCTAAACCCCACATCAAACTCAAAAACTCTCACGTAAGGCTCTAGTTTCACCTACTAGTTTTCCTGGTGTTACACCTTGGGTCGTGACAACAAACAACCTTGATATCTAAGTACACCATCTCCCCTTTGGGAGAAAGCGTTGACAGATTCCTTAAGCATTGTTTCCTTAAAGTCAACCAAAATTGGATCAAGACCTTGCTTGGCCTTCACATCCGCCACAAAAGACGATTTTGAACCATTGTGAACCATATCACCACCCTTGGTAAAGTTTACTAACTAAACTCCCAACCAGGTCAATCTATGAACATCTCGAACTAACTCTTTTTTTTTCTCTTCTATATAAGCAACACTACCCATAGATAACCGACTAAGAGCATCCGCTACTACATTCGCCTTACCGGGGTGATAGAGAACACTCATATCATAATCCTTCAATAATTCAAGCCACCTTCTTTGGAGAAGATTTAGATCCTTTTGATTAAACACATTTTGCAAACTCTTATGGTCTATGAAAACATCAACATGAACACCATACAAACAATGCCTCCAAATCTTTAAGGAAAAAACAACCGCCGTTAATTCAAGATCATGGGTAGGATAATTCTTCTCATGAATCTTAAGTTGCCTTGAAGCATAGGTAATGACCTTACCATTTTGCATAAGCACACATCCAAACGCAATTCTAGAGGCATCACAATACACAACAAACCCATATGTACCTTTCGGTAAAGTCAACACTGGAGTGAAAGTGAGTCTATCTTTAAACTCTTGGAAACTCTTCTCACAAGCTTCGTACCATATGAACTAAGCCTTCTTTTGAGTCAAAGCCGTCAATGGAGAGGCAATAAAAGAAAACTCCTCAACAAACCTTCAATAGTATCTGGCCAAACCCAAGAAGGTTCTAATATCCGAAGGGGTTAGAGGTCTAGGCCAACTCTTGACAGCATCCATCTTCTTAGGATCTACCTTAATACCCTGACTTGAAACAATATGACCAAGAAAAGCTACGGATATTAACTAAAACTCACATTTACTAAACTTTGCATAGATTTGTTGTTCCTTGAACTTTGAACATAATCCTCAAATGATCAATATGCTCATCTTCACTCTTCGAATAAATCAAAATATCATCAATGAATACAATCACAAACATGTCAAGGTATTGTCTAAACACCCTATTCATCAAGTCCATAAATGCCACTGGAGCATTAGTCAACCCAAACGACATCACCAAAAACTCATAATGACCATATCGGGTTCTAAAAGCCATTTTCAGAGTATCATTTTCCTTCACCCTCAATTGGTGATATGCCGACCGAAGATCAATCTTAGAGAAGTACCTTGCTCATTGAAGTTGGTCAAACAAATCATCTATCCTTGGAAGAGGATACTTATTCTTAATGGCACCTTGTTCAACTGACGATAATAAATACATATACGAAGAGAACCATCCTTATTTCTAACAAACATAACTGGAGCATCCCATAGAGAGATCCCTTATCCAATATATCCTTCAATTAATCTTTCAACTCCTTAAGTTCTGCCGGGGTCATTCTGCAGAGAAGAACAAAAATAGGTTGCAGATCTGGGAGAAGGTCAATAACGAAGTCTATTTTCCTTTCGAGAGGAATATCGGGAAAATAATTAGGGAAAACTTTCGAAAACTCATTAACAATGGGGACCGACTCAAGAGTAGGGGTTTCAAAATCTACATCCCTCACCCTAACTAGATGGTAAATGAAATCCTTAGAAATCATCTTCCTAGCATTAAGACAAGAAACAAACTGACCCTTAGACATATAATTCCCCCCCTTCCATTCTAGGATAGGCTCATTTGGAAACTAGAACTTGACTACACTAGTTCTACAATCAACAGAAGCATAAATGAGTGCAGCCAATCCATACCAAGGATAAAATCAAAGTCTAACATATCAAGTTCTATGAAATCAACAAGAGTAACTCTATGGGATAAGGAAACATGAAATCTTCTATAGACCCTCCTAGCCACAACAGAATCACCAATAGGGATAGAGACGAAAAAAGGTTCTAACAACACATCTATGCCGGCTAGACACTTACCCGCGTGCTTCTTTCCACACTTAACACAAGTAGACCTAGGCAATGAAGATCCACCACCATTCCCTCCTTGAGGTTTAGGGTTTGAAACTCTCTCTTTGTTGAACTTAGAAGGAGCATTGGAGGAACCTTGCCCGTAAAACCCTTGTCGAAATCTAGGATGACCATGTCCATGGATATTGCATGTGAGAAATTACCATCACCGGTTTTATCTCTCTTTGCCTCCCTAGACCTTTCTTGAGGTTTCTCCTCTTTGATTTGTTGGGCATGAACCATGAGACGATAGATGTCCATGTCATTGATGAGCATGGCGGTACGACACTCTTTAACCACCATTTCGGACACACCCGAAACAAACTTACTTATCCTTTCCCTAGAATTGACAACCATTGTTGGAGCATATTGATACAATTATGTGAACTTCAAATCATATTCCCTCACACTCATACTTTCTTGACGAAGGTTGATTAACTTAAGCACCTTTGCATCCCTCATCTCAAGGGGAAATAACCTATCAATAAAAGGAGCCTTAAACTTCTCCCAATCAAGAGGACCCGCATCTTCCAGTCTCCTTTCTTTCCATTGGTTATACCATATTTGAGCAACACCCTTAAGTTCATAAGCAGCCAAATCCGAATTATCCATCGGCGTCACTCCCATGATCATCAATACCTTGTAGACCTCATTTATAAACTCTTGCGGATCTTCCTCAACCTTAGAACTATCAAACTTCGAAGGATTCATCCTTTTGAAGTCCCTCACTCTAGAAACCGCCGTACACACATTTGGGTTCATGAGAACTACAACCTTCCAATTGGCTTGAGCTATCATTTCTTGAGCGAATACTTGAAAAGTAGCCCTGAACTCCACATTAGATACTTGTTCAGACAAAGGATCGACCGGATCTTGAGGAGCTTGAGGAGGAGCTTCTTCTTTTGCATTCTCCCACACATTCCTTGTAGTATAATCTCTTCAAGTAGACATAACCTACAGAGCATCAGATAAGGATAAAGAGAGAGACCTTATAGAGTTAAACTCTATTGCATGACTTTAGAGTAATGAAAGAAGTGGAGTTTTCTAAACATCTTGTAGCCTATCATTCATAAATGTGACGCGCTTCACACTCATGAACAAGTTTCTACTAGACGTGGCTTATGAGACCTCCTAGGACCATTCTAAACCATGTACCCTGATACCAAGTTTGTCACGACCTAGGGGTATATCCTAGACATAACATGGCGTATAGGACCCCGAGAGGCCCCATACAAGCCAATTAGCATTTAGAACATAAGAAATAGAACAAAGAAGATAAAAACAACATTTCAATTCCAAAGTTTTTATAAAATTAAAGCGGAAGTCTTAACACTTTTCCCAATAACCATCTAATACAATAGAATTAAATTGGTCCTAGACCATACATCATGTACAAAACTAAAAGTAAGAAAGAAACTAAAATCAATGGAAGTCCGTCCTCAAATGCATGAGGACTCACCAATGCTCAGAAATCTCGTAAGTTAACCTCTAGCCATGAAACTGAGAACCGTAACAGTCGGACCCTACATTTGGGGAAATGTAGGCAAGAGTATGTGTTAGTACAAAATAATATACCAAGTATGATAGACATGTTGTAACGACCCGTAAAATGAATAGGTGAAACTAGAGGATAACTAGTGTGTGTTTGAATTGTAATGGGGTTTCATGTTATATAATGTTGTCTCGAGCTTAGGTTGACAGGTTTAGGGGTTAAACGTCAAGGTACGACTCCCCAAGGACCAACCTAGGTGTCCTTGAGGAGGACCCTAAAGCCTAACCTCCAAGACCCCAAGAAACCAAAAAAGATGTCAAATGTGGGATGACCTACGAAAGGGAACCTACGCCACGTGGATGGCTTCCATACGTCAAGGCCCCAGTTGACAAGCCACAAACCCAAACAACGGACCAGCAGGATGGAGCGTCATCCCACCTATGGTCCGTAGGTCATGGGGAGTCGATGGCACCTGCGTTGCTGTCAAGTTTCGGCCAATGTGGGGGCAACATGGTAAATTCAGTTTAAGTCTAGTTAAGTTAAGGGATGGTTATTATGGAGTTATTAATGTATTTTAAGGGTTTTTAAAGTATTACACTCTATTTTAGAATTCATTATTTCACAACTCTCAAGATAGAAACCCACATCTCCGAAAGTTCTCTCTCTAGAAACTCCGTTGAAAAGCAAGTTCAAGGTCAAGTCTAAGGGCAAGGATTAACTTTCTTCTTCAATTTCGTGTGCATTTCTTCCCTAAAGTTATGGTGGTCTTCATCCTTGACATAGTTTCTTTCAAGGAGCCAATTTCAAAAGTGATTCCAAATCTCCAAAGTTTCCCCAAAAACCCTAGTTTTATCAATTCCAAACGTTTTCAAAAGGAATTTAAGTGATGAATCATGGTTTAGTTGATGTTTTAATGGTGAATTAAGATGATTTCTTCAATGAACCTATGTTTTCCCCTAAATTCTTAAGTTGTGAATTGTGATTGGGAATTGATTGATCATGAAAGTATGTTGATTTGTTTATGTTTGTATTGAATTAGTTATTGAATCATGTCAATTTCCGTATCTATTGTAGTATCTTAGAATTATGGGTTGATGTTGGTTCATATCCCTAAGGGGCAATTTCATGAAGGATTATGTATGATTATGATGTGAAGTATATGTGTGTGATCTCAACGAAAGTGTTATGATCATGTTTATAATGGATTTGTGTTAGTATTGAAAGCTTATTCTCAATTTAAAACTTATGAATGATGAGGTTATATGTGAAAGGTTATTCTCACATACACATACTCGTGAATGACGAATGAATAAAGTTTTTATGATTTTGTTAATGATGATGGGTTGATTGAAAGGCTATTCTCAATTGTACTTTAATGAATGATAATGACATGTGATGAAAGGACTTTCTCACAATATGGGATTCTTAGTTAAAATGATATTCTAATAATTGAATCTATGAGCTTTCCAATGAGTAAATGTTGGGTTTGAGATGGATGCTCATCCAGAAGTTGAGGCAGGGTATGTAGTGACAATCTCTTATCCCATAATAATGAAATAAAGTGATGAATGTTAAGTACTATATGGTTATAATACTAAGCACCGAGTGGATATGGCTTGAGATGTGTGCTTATATGTGAGTTGAGGCGGGGTATCTAGTAGTAATCTCTTGATATGGATGCTCATCTGTGAGTTGAGGTGGGGTATCTAGTAGCAATCTCCCTATCGCATAATTATGTGCTCACATAGGTCTAGCTAGTGGATCCACCTAAGCTAAACTGTAATGGTCCTACCTTAGGCAAGTAGGAATCCCTTATCCGGTGAGGGTGACACCGAGATTCCATGAATTGCTCACATGGTGTATGTCAGTTAAGTCTTACCCTCACAAAGAATGTTAATGAACTATGACTTCTCAAGAATGCACTAATTGGTGTGGGTGGTAGTATGTGATGATATCCATGCATTGCACAAGTAGGGTTTGAGAGGGGTTATGTTGTGTTCCTTTGTGTTATAATGTTAAATGAAATGAATATGCTCTTATGATGATGCTAATGGAGAATGTTGGTTTAATGTCTAATGAATGAAGGTGTTCTTAATGAAGCTAATGGGGAATGTTGACTTATTTATTTAATGTAATGACGTATGCTATACTAGGATTATATTATGAGTTACTTCCTTTTCATGACTTACTGAGTATGAATGTGCCTTGTCTATGGTGGCTTCAAAGGAGTACTTAGTGTGAGTAGTAGTATGGGACGCTACTCATACATTGCACAAGTATGACTTAGAGTTTCCCTAGATGATGGTCCTTATGTGTTAATATGATTTATGTAATGTTTATGTCTCTTAGGTATGAGTATTATGTAAAGATGGAAAGGATGAATGGTAAGTTAACTTTTGGTGGCCTTGAGGTGGTACTTGGTGTGGATGGTGGTATGGGACGCTATCCATACATTACATAAAAGTATAGCTCTAGGGTTACTTGAGGTGAAGATGTAATGCGATGAAATAGGTTATATGTTGATTATGTCTCTAATGTGATGAAATAGCTTGTATGTTGGTTATGGTTGTATATCATGCCTCTTATACTTATGTTCAAGAAGTTTTATCAAATTGGCATTAAAGCATGACTTTCAAATAAAATGTCCGTTTTAAGCATGTTTTTGCATGGATATCATACTTAGTACTCAATTATGCTAACACATATTTTCTTTACATTTATGAAGTGTAGGGATTGGTATTCGATTTGATTCTCTCTAGTTGAAGCTTGAATTTGAGATTCTTTCAAGGCAAAGTGGTATGTCCTTATACATCGAGGGCAAGTATTTTGAAGTTTCTTTTCTTTCATGTAATAGACATTTGTTTGTCTTTCGATTGTAAAGGGTCGTGTCCCTACTTTAGTTTTCAAGATATTGTTTTAGATGGTCATGTGAGACAATAGACTTCCGCTATTTTCGAATGTTTTAAATGAAGTTTTGATTGTATGGATTTTAAGAACAATTTTAATTTCGTACTATTTTTCCTTATATCGAATATTATGAATGTTATGTGGCTTGTATGAGAATTTTTGGAGTCTTGTACGCCATGTCGCTTTCGGGGTATAGGCTCGGGTCGTGACAAACATGGTATCGAAGCACAAGATTTTGGAATGGTTTTTAGGATTGATGTCTCACAAGCCACGTCTAGTAGAGTCCTGTTCATCGGTGTGAGTTGTGACACATCTATGAGTGAGAGGCTATAGGACGTTAGGAAGTTACACTTCTTTCATTATTCTTGAAGTTGTGCCTTAGATTTTAGCTCTTTAGGTGTCATTTTCCTAATCCTTCTCTTGTGTTTATAGGATATGAATACAAGAAGGACGCCCACAAGGAGAGTGGAAGAGGAGAATGTGAATGAGGGAGTTCCTTCCCAAGGTCCTCAAGGTGACCAAGTTCCACAGGGTAATCAAATTTCGGTTGATGCTCCATCCATGACTAATGAAGAAATTAGGTCGGCTTCTCTAACCTTAGCCCAAGCCATGACGGCCCTAGTTAACTACTATGTGGGGCCTAGAGTGAATGCTAATGAGAGTACTATGGCTTCTAGGTTGAGGGACTTTGTGAGGATGAATCCACTAGTATTTCTTAGTTCCAAGGTAGGAGAGGACCAAGAGTTTTTGGATGAGGTATATACGATAGTCAATGTTATAGGGGTGACTTCTACAGAAAAACGGAACTAGCTTCTTACCAATTGAAGGAAGTTGCCCAAGTTTGGTTCACTCAATAGAAAAGCAATAGGCCGGTAGGAGCGGGTCCTATAGAATGGGAGGAGTTTAAGAAAGATTTCCTTGATCGGTACTTTCCCGTGAGAAGAGGGAGGTTAAGGTGGAGGAATTTATCAACCTTAGGCAAGGTAGCATGAGTGGGGAGTATTCCTTGAAATTTAACCTATTGTCTAAGTATACTCCATCTTTGGTGTCTAACCCTCAGGATGAGATGAGTAGGTTTGTGACTGGTGTATCCGACCTAGTTAAGGAAGAGTGTCATACGGAAATGCTTTATGATGACATGAACATTTCTAGACTCATGGTGTATGCTTAATCTATTGAGGAGTCCAAACTTGAGAGAAAGTGTAGGGAGATGAAGAGGTCTAGGTCCGATGAACAAATTCAACCAAGGTCCAAAAAGAGGTTCTCCAACCAGGATTCCCGGTGTATAACCCTAAATCTAAAGTAGGGAATGGAAGTGGTTCTTTTTTTGAAAGATCTAGATGTGCCATGTGTGGGAAGCAACATTTGGGTAAGTGCCTTTTTCGGCACGGATGGTTTCTTTGGCTGTGGAAAGAAGGGACATAAGATGAGAGATTTCCCAACACTCATGGCAAAAGAAAGAGATGATAAGCAAGCTTCTTTTGATGGTCCGGATCCTAATTCTCCAAAGAAAAATTATTTCCATGTGCTTCAAGCTAACAAGAACATAGGAGCTCATCCGGATGAAGGCAACGAGATGTTGTTTGTTTCTTATGGTTATGAATGTCTTGTTAAGGTTCCTATGTTGTTTTCATGTTAGCCTTAGTGGGGTTTACTCCTAAGTGGGGGATAGTATGTTGTATAGTAAGGTTGTTGAGATTTTTGATATCCTTATCTCTTTCCTTCGATTCCTATTCAAGCTTGAGACCAAGAGTTTCTTGTAGCTTGTTTCATGTTTTGGAGTCATGTGTGAATAAGTGTTTCCATGGTCTCCTTATGTTATGCATGTTCTTGATGAGTTTATGTTTGAATGAGAAAATGAGTTTATATGAATTATGTTCCTCATGTTGATCTGTATTTAGTGTGAGTTGTCCATATGCTTCATGAGGTTAATTGTTGAACATGCCTAAATGTGTTTTTAAGAGAAATTGCATAATTTGCTTAATGATGTTATGATGAGCATGAATTGAGTTTGAGAAGGTAATTCCTCCAATGAAATGAGTAATTCTGAAATTATGATGCATAATGAGTTAGTAGATGTAGTTCTTACTTTCTTGTGTTGCGTTGAGCTTATTGATTCGTTAACCCTTTAATGTGTTTAAAGTGTCATTCGAGGACTAATGTTCCCAAGTGGGGGATAATGTAACGACACATAAAATGAATAGGTGAAACTAGATCCTAACTAGTGTGTGTTTGAGTTATAATGGGGTTTCATGTTGTATAATGTTGTTCCGAGCTTAGGTTAAGGGGTTTAGGGGATAAACGTCAAGGTACGACTCCCCAAGGACAACCCTAGGGGTCCTTGAGGAGGACCCTAAAGCCTAACCCCTAAGACCCCAAGAAACCAAAAAGCTGTTAAATTTGGGATGACCTATGGAATGGGACCTACACCCCATAGGTCCATCCACACCCGGTAGATGGCCTCCGTAGGTCAAGGCCCCAATTGACAAGCCACATCCCCAAACAACAGACCAGCTGGATGGGGTGTCACCCCACCTACGGTCCGTAGGTCATGGGGCGTCTATGGCACCTGTGTTACTGTCAAGTTTTGGCCAATGTGGGGGCAACATAGTAAATTCATTTTAAGTCTAGTTAAGTTGGGGGACGGTTATTATGGAGTTCTTAATGTATTTTAAGGGTTTTTAAAGTATTAAACTCTATATTATAATTCATTATTCCTAACTATCAAGATAGAAACCCATCTCTCCAAAAGTTCTCTCTCTAAAAACTCCATTGAAGAGCAAGTTCAAGGTCAAGTCTAGTGGTCAAGGAGCAAATTTCTTCTTCAATTTCGTGTGGATTTATTCCCTAAAGGTATGGTGGTTTTCATCCATGACTTAGTTTCTTTCAAGGATCCAATTTCAAAAGTGATTCCAAATCTCCAAAGTTTCCCTAAAACCCTTGGTTTTCAATCTTTGCATGGGTTCAATTCCAAACGTTTTCAAAAGGCATTTAAGTGATGAATCATGGTTTAATTGATGTTTTAATGGTGAATTAAGATGATTTATTATATGAACCCATGTTTTCTCCCAAATTCTTAAGTTGTGAATTGTGATTAGGAATTGATTGATCATGAAAGTATGTTGATTTTTTTATGTTTATATTGAATTAGTTATTAAATCATGTCAATTTCCTTATATATTATAGTATCTTAGATTTATGGGTTGATGTTGGTTCATAGCCCTAAGGGGTAATTTCGTGAAGGATTATGTATGATTATGATGTGAAGTATATGTGTGTGATCTCAGAGAAAGTGTTATAATCATGTTTACAATGGAATTGTGTTAGTATTGAAAGCTTATTCTCAATTTAAAACTTATGAATGATGAGGTTATATGTGAAAGGTTATTCTCACATACACACACTCATGAATGACTAATGAATAAAGTTTCTATGATTATGTTAATGATGATGGGTTGATTGAAAGGCTATTCTCAATTATACTCTAATGAATGATAATGACATGTTGTGAAAGGACTTTCTCACAATATGGGATTCTTAGTTAAAAGGCTATTCTCATCTTTGAATCTATGAGCTTTCCAATGAAAGAATGTTGGGTTTGAGATGCATGCTCATCCAGAAGTTGAGGCAGGGTATCCAGTAACAATCTTTTATCCCATAATAATGAAGTAAAGTAATGAATGTTAAGTACTCCGTAGGGAATAAAGCTAAGCACCGAGTGGTTATGGCTTGAGATGTGTGCTCATCCGTGAGTTGAGGCATGGTATCAAGTAGCAATCTGTTGAGATGGATGCTCATCCGTGAGTTGAGGTGGGGTATCTGGTAAAAATCTCCATATCCCATAACTATGAGCCCACATAGGTCTAGCTAATGGATCCACCTAAGCTAAAATGTAATGGTCCTACCTTAGGAAAGTAGGAATCCTTTATTCGATGAGGGTGACACCAGGATTCCATGAATTGCTCACATGGTCTATGTCGGTTAAGGCTTACCCCTACAAACAATGTTAATGAACTATGGCTTCTCAAGAATGCACTACTTAGTGTGGGTGGTATTATGGGATGTTATCCATGCATTGCACAAGTAGGTTTTGAGAGGGGTTATAGTGTGTTCCTTTATGTTGTAATGTTAAATTAAATGACTATGCTCTTATGATGATGCTAATGGAGAATGTTGGTTTAATGTCTAATGAATGAAGGTGTTTTAATGAAACAGATGGGGAATGTTGACTTATGTATTTAATGTAATGACACATGCTATACTTTGATTTTATTATGAGTTACTTCCTTGTCTTGACTTATTGAGTATGAATGTGCCTTGTCTATGGTGTCTTCAAAAGAATACTTAGCGTGAGTAGTAGTATTGGATGCTATTCATACATTGCACAAGTATGACTTAGAGTTTCCCTAGATGATGGTCCTTCTATGTTAATATGATTATGTAATGTTTATGTCTCTTAGGTATGAGTATTGTGTAAAGATGGAAATAATGAATGGTAAGTTAACTTTTGGTGGCCTTGAGGTTGTACTTCGTGTGGATGGTGGTATGGGACGCTATCCATACATGCACAAAGTATAGCTTGAGGGTTACCTGAGGTGAAGGTGTAATGTGATGAAATGGGTTATATGTTGATTATGTCTCTAATGTAATGAAATGATTTTTATGTTGGTTATGGTTGTATATTATGCCTCTTATACTTATGTTCAAGAAGTTTTATCAAATAGGCATTAAAGCATGACTTTCAAATAAAATGTC
Source organism: Solanum verrucosum (assembly GCF_900185275.1). NCBI lineage: Eukaryota > Viridiplantae > Streptophyta > Magnoliopsida > Solanales > Solanaceae > Solanum > Solanum verrucosum. The sequence continues at coordinate 678,276 of NW_026020299.1, read as the reverse complement.
CGTTTGGAGCATGTTTTTGCATAGCTATCATACTTATTACTTAATTGTGCTAACCCATATTTTCTTTACCTTTATGAAGTGTAGGGATTGGTACTCAATTTGATTCTCTCTAGTTGAAGCTTGGATTTCAGATTCTTCCAATGTAAACTGGTATATCCTCATAGATCGAGGATAAGTATTTTGAAGTTTCTTTTCTTTCATGTAATAGACATTTGTTAGTCCTTCGATTGTAAAAGGCTGTGTCCCTACTTTACTATTCAAGATATTGTTTTAGATGGCCGTGTGAGACAATAGACTTCCACTATTTTCAAATGTTTTAAATGAAGTTTTGATTGTATGGATTTTAAGAAAAGTTTTAAATTCCGTACCTTTTTTCTTTATATTGAATGTTATGAATGCTATGAGGATTGTATGAGACTTTTTAGAGTCTTGAACGCCGTGTCGCTTCCGGGTATAGGCTCAGTCGTGACAAAAATGGTATCGGAGCACAAGATTTTTGAATGGTTTTTAGGATTGATGTCTCACAAGCCACGTCTAGTAGGGTCTTGTTCATCGGTGTGAGTCACGACACATCTATGAGTGAGAGGCTATAGGACGTTAGGAAGTTACACTTCTTTCATTATTCTTGAACTTGTGCCTTAGAGTTTAGCTCTTTAAGTGTCCTTTTCCTAATCTTTCTCTTGTGTTTATAGGTTATGAATACAAGAAGTTCGCCCGCAAGGAGAGTGAAAGAGGAGAATGTGAATGAGGGAGTTCCTCCCCAAGGACCTTGATAACGATCAAGGAAAGAAAGGAATAAAGAAAGAAAGGATATGTGGATTAATACTGAAGTTATTGAAATTATGGGCAACAAGGGACTAAAACTCTCACCTCCCAATTGACTTCAACAACCTAAATTCAACCCAAGGAAGAATAATCAAATGAAACCAAGAATCACAAAGTGGTAACACTTTGATTAATCAAACACAAGAAGTTAACAAGCAATCCTAAGAGTTCACCCTAATTACTCACTAATTACTCACTAAGAAGATACTATAATTTGAGAGTCAATATTCAATATAGTCTAAGTCTTCCCAAAATAAAAGAGACTACTATTTATACTAAAAAAATAAACAAGACACTTTTTGACAATTTTACCCTTAATGAGATAAGGGCCTTGTTTGGTTGCCTTCTTTTGTGAATTCTGGAATTCATGAAATGGTCATTTCCACACATGGCCTCTTTCCTTCTTCCTTCTCATTTTGATGTACCTTACACACATTGTATGTTTTTCTTTGGTGACCTTCGAGCTCCTCTAATACTTCCTTTTTCATGAACATTGCTTGTAGGCCTTGGAGATCCTTTGCTTGACTCCGTGTGAATGGTCTTGAGGGGTATATGCCACCCATGTTAGTGTCATCCATGCTGCCCATGTTATCAGTCCTCAAGGTGTCCAAGTTCCACAAGGCAATTATGTTTCGGTTGATGCCCCTGCCATGACTAATGAATAAATTAGGTTAGCTTTTCTAACCTTAGCCCAAGCTATGATAGCCCTAGTTAACAGGGATGTGGGTCCTAGAGTGAATGCTAATGAGAGTACTATGGATTCCAGGTTGAGGGATTTTGTGAGGATGAATCCTCCGGTATTTCTTGGTTCCAATGTGGGAGAAGATCCCCAAGAGTTTTTGGATGAGGTGTATAAGATAGTCAATTCTATGGGGGTGACTTCTACAGAAAAAGTGGAACTAGATCCTTTCCAATTAAAGGATGTTGCTCAAGTTGGGTTCACTCAATGTAAAAGCAGTAGGCCGGTAGGAGCGGGTCCTATAGAATGGGAGGAGTTTAAGAATGCTTTCCTCGGTAGGTACTTTCCCCGTGAGAAGAGGGAGGTTAAGGTAGAGGAATTTATCAACCTTAGGCAAGGTAGCATGAGTGTGGAGGAGTATTCCTTGAAATTTACCCTATTGTCTAAGTATGTTCCATATTTGGTGTCCAACCATAGGGATGAGACGAGTAGGTTTGTGATCGGTGTATCCGACCTAGTTAAGGTAGAGTGTCGTACGTCAATACTTCATGATGAAATGAACATTTCTAGACTCATTGTGTACACTCAATCTATTGAGGAGTCCAAACTTGAGAAAAAGAGTAGGGTGATGAAGAGGTCTAGGTCCAATGAACAAAGTCAACCAAGGTCCAAAAAGAGGTTCTCCAACCTAGATTCCTCAATGGTCAACAATGATAGGGTGTCTAACCCTAAATCTCAATGAGGGAATGGAAGTGGTTCTTATTTTGAAAGATCTAGATATGCCAAGTGTGGGAAGCAACATTTGGGTAAGTGCCTTGCCGAAACGGATGGTTGCTTTGGGTGTGGAAAGAAGGGTCATAAGATGATATATTTCCCAACACTCATGGCAAAAGGAAGGGATGATAAGCAAGCTTCTCTTGATGGTCTGGATCCTAATGGTCCAAAGAAAAATCGTTTTCATGTGCTTCAAGCTAACAAGGACAAAAGAGCTCATCCGGATGAAGGCACGGATATGTTATTGGTTTCTTACGGTTGTGAATGTCTTGTTAAGCTTCATATGTTGTTTTCATGCTAGCCTTAGTGGGGCTTACTCCTAAGTGGGGGATATAATGTTGAATAGCAAGGTTGTTGAGAGTTTTGATATCCTTATCTCTTTCCTTCTATTCCTATTCAAGCTTAAGACCAAGAGTTCCTTGTAGCGTGTTTCATGTTTTGGAGTCATGTGTGAATATGTGTTTCCATGGTCTCCTTATGTTATGCACGTTCTTGATGTGTTTATGTTTGAATGAGAAAATGAGTTTATATGAATTATGTTTCTCATGTTGATGTGTATTTAGTATGAGTTTTCCATATGTATCATGAGGTTAATTGTTTAAGATGCCTAAATGTGTTTTTTAGAGAAATTGCATAATTTGCTTAATGATCTTATTATGAGCATGAATTGAGTTGGAGAAGGTAATTCCTCCAATGAAATAAGAAATGTTTAAGTTATGATTCATAATGAGTTTGTACATGTAGTTCTTATTTTCTTGTGTTGCATTGAGCTTATTGATGTGGAGTTGATGTTTCCTCTTAAATCTGTGCATTGTTTATAATGTTGCTTGCATGATGGGCTGCTAGTCTTGAGTCGTTAACACCTTAATGTGTTTAAAGTGTCATTCTAGGAAGAATGTTCCCAAGTGGGGGATAATGTAATGAGCCGTAAAATGAATAGGTGAAACTAGAGCCTAAGTAGTGTGTGTTTGAGTTGTAATGGGGTTTCATGTTATATAATGTTGTCCCGAGCTTAGGTTGAGGGGTTTAGGGGTTAAATGTTAAGGTACCACTCCCCAAGGACCACCCTAGGGGTCATTGAGGAGGACCCTAAAGCCTAACCCCCAAGACCCCAAGAAACCAAAAAGCTGTCAAATTTGGGATGACCCTTCGGAAGGGGACCTACGCCCCGTAGATGGCCACCGTAGGTCAAGGCCTCAATTGACAAGCCGCATCCCCAAACAACAGACCAGCTGGATGGGGAGTCACCCCACCTACGGTCCGTAGGTCCTAGGGCGTCGATGGCACCTGTGTTGCTGTCAAGTTTCGGCCAATGTGGGGGCAACATGGTAAATTCATTTTAAGTCTAGTTAAGTTGGGGGACGGTTATTATGGAGTTATTAATGTATTTTAAGGGTTTTTAAAGTATTAAAATCTATTTTAGAATTCATTACTTACCAACTCTCAAGATAGAAACCCACCTCTCCAAAAGTTTAGTCTCTAGAAACTCCATTGAAGAGCAAGTTCAAGGTCAAGTCTAGGGGTCAAGGAGCAGCTTTCTTCTTCAATTTCATGTGGATTTCTTACCTAAAGGTATGGTGGTCTTCATGCTTGACTTAGTTTCTTTCAAGGGGCCAATTTCAAAAGTGATTTAAAATCTCCAAAGTTTCCCCAAAAACCCTAGTTTTCAATCCATGCATGAGTTCAATTCCAAACGTTTTAAAAAGGAATTTAAGTGATGAATCATGGTTTAATTGATGTTTTAATGGTGAATTAAGATGATTTCTTCTATAAAACCATGTTTTCCCCCAAATTCTTAAGTTGTGAATTGTGATTACGAATTGATTGATCATGAAAGTATGTTGATTTGTTTATATTTATATTGTATTAGTTCTTGAATCATGTAAATTTCCTTATCATTGTAGTATCTTAGATTTATGGGTTGATTTTGGTTCATCGCCCTAAGGAGTAATTTCATGAAGGATTATGTATAATTATGATGTGAATTATATGTGTGTGATCTCAATGAAAATGTTATGATCATGTTTAGAATGGAATTGTGTTAATATTGAAAGCTTATTCTCAATTTAATACTTATGAATGATGAGGTTATATGTGAAAGGTTATTATCACTTACACACACTCATGAATGACTAATGAATGAAGTTTCTATGATTATGTTAATGATGATAGGTTGATTGAAAGGCTATTCTCAATTGTACTCTAATGACTGATAATGATATGTTGTGAAAGGACTTTCTCACAATATGGGATTCTTAGTTGAAAGTCTATTCGCTTCTTTGAATCTATGAGCTTTCCAATGAATGAATGTTGAGTTTGAGATAGGTGCTCATCCGGAAGTTGATGTGGGGTATCTAGTAACAATTTCTCATCCCATAATAATGAACTAAATTAATGAATGTTAAGTACTATGTGGGGAATAATGCTAAGCACCGAGTGGATATGACTTGAGATGGGTGCTCATCCATGAGTTGAGGCGGGGTATCTAGTAGCAATCTCTTGAGATGGATGCTCATTCGTGAGTTGAGGCGGGGTATCTAGTAGCAATCTTTTTATCCCATAACTATGTCCCCACATAGGTCTAGCTAGTGGATCCACCTAAGCTAAAATGTAATAGTCCTACCTTAGGCAAGTAGGAATCCCTTATCCGGTGAGGGTGACACTGGGATTCCATGACTTGCTCACATGGTCTATGTCGGTTAGAGCTTACCCCCACACAAAATGTTAATGAACTATTGCTTCTCAAGAATGCACTACTTAGTGTGGTGGTAGTATGGGATGCCATCCATGTATTGCACAAGTAGCCTTTGAGAGGGGTTATGGTGTGTTCCTTTATGTTGTTATGTTAAATGAAATGAATATGCTCTTATGATGATGCTAATGGAGAATGTTGGTTTAATGTCTAATGAATGAAGGTGTTCCTAAGGAAGCTAATAGGGAATGTTGACTTATCTATTTAATGTAATGACGTATGCTATACTTGGATTGTATTATGAGTTACTTCCTTGTCATGACTTATTGAGTATGAATGTGCCTTGTCTATGGTGGCTTCAAAGGAGTACTTAGTGTGAGTAGTAGTATGGGACGCTACTCATACATTGCACAAGTATGACTTAGAGTGTCCCTAGATGATGGTCCTTATGTGTTAATATGATTTATGTAATGTTTATGTCTCTTAGGTATGAGTATTATGTAAAGATGGAAAGGATGAATGGTAAGTTAACTTTTGTTGGTCTTGAGGTGGTACTTGGTGTGGATGGTGGTATGGGACGCTATCCATACATTGCACAAAGTATAGCTTGAGGGTTACTTGAGGTGAAGGTGTAATGTGATGAAATGGGTTATATGGTGATTATGTCTCTAATGTGATGAAATGACTTTTATGTTGGTTATGATTGTATATTCTGCCTCTTATACTTATGTTCAAGAAGTTTTATCAAATAGGCATTAAAGCATGACTTTCAAATAAAATGTCCATTTTAAGCATGTTTTTGCATGGGTATCATACTTAGTACTTAATTGTGGTATCTCATATTTTCTTTACCTTTATGAAGTGTAGGGATTGGTACTGGATTTGATTCTCTCTTGTTGAAGCTTGGATTTGAGATTCTTCCAAGGCAAAGTGGTATGTCCTCATAGATCGAGAACAAGTATTTTGAAGTGTCTTTTCTTTCATGTAATAGACATTTGGTAGTCTTTCGATTGTAAAGGGTTGTGTCCCTACTTTAGTTTTCAAGATATTATTTTAGATGGTCGTGTGAGACAATAGACTTCTGCTATTTTTGAATGTTTTAAATGAAGTTTTGAATGTATGGATTTTAAGAAAAGTTTTAATTTCGTGCCATTTTTGCTTATACCGAATGTTAAGAATGCTGTGAGGCTTGTATGAGACTTTTCGGAGTCTTATATGATGTGTCGCTTCCGGGGTATAGGCTCGGGTCGTGACACATGCATAAAACATTTAAAACATGCTAAAAAGGACATTTTCATAAATAAGTGATGTTTTGCGTAATCAACGACACAACTTCTAGTACGAGTGTCTACGATCGTGCAATAGTATAGTAACCCAACAAAGGGTTGGGGTCGTGTCCCAAGGGAGCGGTTTTGAGAATTAATAGAAAAATATAATTTAGTTCTAAGTAGTTGTAGCTAAAGACATTAACAATTAAAAACATTGTAAATTAAAGGGGGACACAAAAGTGTCAAATATCAATTTGGGGGTTTTGTCACAAGTGTAGAAAAAACAACAAAAATAACAATAAAATCGAGTATGGGAAGAGTTCTTGGGGTGTGACCGCAATACAAGTTGAGATACATAGTTGGTACATGCTTTCGATAGGAAATTTGCAAGATAATAGTGACTAGGCTAAGGTTTAGATGGAAATAAAGACCCTCTCGGGCAACTTACCCCGTTTCAAAAGTGTTCCTCTCAGACACCCATTTTCCGCATGAAGGCTAGCCTACGCCTTACCCCACTCACTCTCTTGAGCTGAATGTTAGGATATGGGACTAGGGCTCACTCTCTCGGGCTGAACCTCATGTCGACCCATTCCTTAGGCCATCAATCTAGTGGTCTTGGTTTCGCGACCACCCTCTCGGGCAAGACGAAAACACATGGGTGGCTTTGTATTTGCAACTACAAACCCATTAAATTAAACCACAACCACTAGGTGAAATCACTATTAAAATACATCTAACCTATCATCAAGCAAGACCCAACAACAATATCAACACATATTTGCTAAATCACACCCCAAGAATGGGAGTTTTTAGCCACACATCAAGAGATAGAAATGTATATCTTCAATGATGTTGAAATCAAATGGGTATAGAGAAATAAGTCTTGATTTGAGCAAAGAAATAAGAATACAAGAGACCCACTTCCAAATTGGAAGAGATGAAACCATTTTCTTCTTCAAGTTTCCGAAACCCTCTCCAAACTTAGAGCAAAATAAAAGTACTAAAAATTATATGAAGAATTTGATATTGTCTAATGATACTATAAATTCTGATATTACGCTATAACTCTCAATGAGTATTTATAGTTTTCAAAAATCTGTTCCGGTGGATAGTTCGGCGATATTAGTCGGAATCGTCAATAAACTCAATGATTCACCCTTTGGTGTAGTTCATCGCCGTCGTGCACCATCTTTCGGCATCGTCGTGTTCTGGGTCATTGGGCAACATAGTACTGCTTTGCGGAACTCATCGGCGATGCGCCGACTTGATCCTTTCCTTAGGGCTCAACACACTGGAACAAAAAGTGAAGTGGGACCCTTCGGCGATTCACCAAGTGAACTCGGCGATCCTCAGGCCTTCATTTTCTTGTTCTTTTCAACCTTTTCGTTCCTTTTTGCAAAGTAGTGTTCATGCTTTCCTTCAAACTTCAAATTCCTGAAACTTAAAGGTTTTCATCAGATATTGACATAAAATAAGCATTTGAGGACACAATTTCTATTAAATTATAGCCCTAAATTTGTGGACTCATCAACACCCCAACTTAAACTTTTGCTTGTCCTCAAGCAAACTCAAGTTCAGCTGTTTAAAAAGGATGTCTCAAACAGTGCTACACAAGACTCAATCATGAATGTACACAACAACGCTTCGAACTACTTATGCGAAGATTCAATTGTGTACTCAAAGATTCAAGTTGTGACACACCATTACCAAAGATTCTCATGTTCACAATACTTTCTACTAATGTAAGTTCAAGTTCAACGACAGTATCTAAATTCCCTCACACAAAGAATGATTCCATATTCACACATAGAGGCTAATCAATTTAATATCAGGAATCAGATACAATGCTCACACTCAAAAAGAGGAACACAATGCATGTTTTCACCCATAGGTTTGCCCTTATTTTCCAATCGACTTTCGGTTAGACTCACTCAAGATCAAAAAGGTCTTTTCAAGGCTTGTAATGGGGCTGAGTGCAAAGGTGTGGTCATTTAGGCTCAGTGACTTCTTCATTCTCATGAGATGTGGTATTCTCAAAACGTCATTTTCCTTTCCCTCATCATTTTTTCTTCTAGTGCTTCTAAGTCATCTTTTAATTCACTCTCCATATATTGATTGGAAACCCAATTCCTTTTGAATTTTTCATTCCACAACTTTTTTTTTGAAGGGTTTCCATTTTGTTTTGCAATGACATGGGTTAAGGGAGACTTTTCTTGCACTTCTTGACTTCTCACTTTCCTTTTCCACACCCCCAACTTAGGCTTTTGGCCTAAGTTGGTTATTCACTAAACCATAAATCAAGAGGATTATAGGTAGTGAGTCAAGTAAGGTCTAGGGTTCATCAAGGTTCTTCCAAAGAACGGTAAGGCTCAAGGGGTGATCAAAAGAGTTTCACACACTCACGGGTTGGCCACAAAAGAGGTATGTCAAATTTGGCTCACACTCTTTAAAGTTGCCTAAGATCATTTCAAGAGCACACCTTTCTAAATCAATCAGACTAACGGGGCAAATTCTGGGTTTATTCATGCATGGTTCAAAGTAAGCTAATCACACAAGGCATCGACAGTTAAGTCAAACAAGACTACACACTTTATCTAGTATGAAACAGTCATTATAAGAGAATCAATTTGATAAATAGCTAATCACAACGAGATGCAAATAGTTCACATATTGTCTATGCAACTTCATTTGGTCTCGTCGTAGCTGCGCATTCAAGTTTTTTTCAATTGAGAGCACTATTTAAGTCATCAGTATTGATTGGAACCGAGACTTAAATTTTGCAAAAGAACAACCACTTTCAACACACGAGAGGTGGAAAAAAAGAAGGGTCAAAATCACTTTTGTAATTTAAAACAAAAGGGAGGGAGCCATGAGCTAAAACATCCACAAAAACCAGTGCTTAATATACTTAAAAATAGACAAATCCAAATATATACAAAATACGAAGTAGTTTCAGCCTTTTCGATCCTTTTTGCGAAGTAGGGTCCATGATTTCCTTCAAACTTCAAATTCCTGAAACTTAAAGATTTTCATCAGATATTGAGATAAAATAAGCATTTGAGGACACAATTTCTATTAAAATATAGCCCTAAATGAGTCCAATTTCTGGTCTCATCAGTAAGCAATGATCAAGCTAACACATGCATCTTGAGAGTTTAGAAACCGTAAGTCATAAAACCATGATCAATGCAAGTGAACATCATGTTAAAACATACTTACGATACTTCCTTTAAGTAACTTTGGTTCATTATTATTGTGGGAATTAGCCTTAACCGACATAAAAACCATGTGAGCTATAACATAATCCCCCGATGTATCCCACACCGAAAAGGATTGTCCTACTTGCCAAGGTAGAACCATGAATCTAAGCTAAAGTGGATATGTTTATCTAGACAGTCATCCTATGGGGGCATATAGGTAAGGGATAAGGAGATTGCTACTAGAAATCTGGCCTCTACTAACGGGAGAGCTTTCATCTCAATATCCTCTCAGTGCTAAGCTTAAATCCCACAGAGTAGTTATTTTCTTAACTTGTTCTTATTATCTATGGAAGGGAACGTCATCTTGCCAATCCAAGCTATCCATGGAAAATTATCATCCAATAACCAATCCAAGCTAAGTCATCATCCATGGAGAGGTACAATTAAGTAACCAATCCAAGCTAGGTCTTATTGGGATAGCTCCTAAAGTCTTTGATTCATAGTTTAGTTGAGAAAACTTTTCAACACTAAGAATCCTATATGTGAGAATGTCCTTTCACAATAAATTCTTTAATGTGTTTATGAGAAACCATTTGAACAACACAACAACAATCATCATCATTGATACTTTACTCTCAAAGCATCCTTAAAACATTTACATAAATCTCTTAAGAACATGCATAATTCCATAATTCACCTTTCATGGTTCTAAACCCACTTTCATACACCAACATCTAGAAATCATGGTTAGTTATGGGCTCATAGAAATTCATCATAAAATCATACAATTCTATCAATTCATGTTTGATTTCATAAGATCTTCTTTCATAATCAAAGACCCACATCATATGATCATAATTTGGAAAACATGGGATTTACATGGGTTCATGAGGGATCATCATAAAAACCATAGTATTTCATCAATTAATGCATAAGAGATCATAATTCATGTAGGCAAGAGTATGTGTTAGTACAAAATAATATACCAAGTATGATAGTCATGCATAAAACATTTAAAACAAGCAAAAAAAGACATTTCATGAGTAAGCAATGATCAAGCTAAAACATGCATCTTGAGAGTTTAGAAACCATAAGTCATAAAACCATGATCAATGCAAGTGAACATCATGTTAAAACATACTTATGATACTTCCTTGAAGTAACCTTGGTTCATTATTTTTTTGGGAATTAGCCTTAACCGACATAAAGACCATGTGAGCCATAACATGATCCCCCGATGTCTCCCACACCAAAAAGGGTTGTCCTACTTGCCAAGGTAGAACCATGAATCTGAGCTAAAGTGGATCCACTAGATAATGTCTATCTAGACAATCATCCTCTGGGGGCACATAGGTAAGGGATAAGGAAATTGCTACGAGAAACCTAGCCTCTACTAATGGAAAAGCTTTCATCTCAATATCCTCTCGGTGCTAAGCATAAATCCCACTGAGTAGTTATTTTCTTAACTTGTTCTTATTATCCATAGAAGGGAACGTCATCTTGCCAATCCAAGCTATCCATGGAAAAGTATCATTCAATAACCAATCCAAGCTAAGTCATCATCTGTGGAGAGGTACAATTAAGTAACCAATCTAAGCTAGGTCTTATTAAGATAGCTCTTAAAGTCTTTGATTCATAGTTTAGTTGAGAAAACCTTTCAATACTAAGAATCCTATATGTGAGAATGTCCTTTCACAAATCATGTTTTAATGTGTTTATGAGAAACCATTTGAACAACACAACAACAATCATCATCATTGATACTTTACTCTCAAAGCATCCTTAAAACATTTGCATAAATCTCTTAAGAACATGCATAATTCCATAATTCACCTTTCATGGTTCCAAACCCACTTTCATACATCAACATCTAGAAATCATGGTTAGATATGGGCTCATAGAAATTCATCATAAAATCATACAATTCTACCAATTCATGTTTGATTTCATAAGATCTTCTTTTCATAATCAAAGACCCACATCATATGATCATAATTTGGAAAACATGGGATTTACATGGGTTCATGGGGGATCATCATAAAAACCATAGTATTTCATCAATTCATGCATAAGAGATCATAATTCAATCATTTAAATCAACATTGAAGAGAACCCATGGCAATTGAAGAAAACCCTAACTTAATTGGGGATTTCTACCTTTGAAAATAGGAGAATTTGGGAACTTCATGGATGGAAAGAATCCATGGATGAAAACTATCATACCTCAAGTCCAATTTCTTATCATCAATGATGAAAATGGAGGCTTGTCTTGAAACCCTATGTTGAATCCTTCTTCTTCTTCAAGTTCTAGAGAGAGAAATATTTGGAGAGTTCTTCTTTTTGGTGAATTGAGAGAATGATTTCTATCGGGAATTTTTGGGGTTAAAATACTTATATAGAGGTGTTAAACTTAGGCAAATTAAACTTAGGCAAAATGACACTGTATTAGGCTAGACTAATTAGGAAAAGACCCCACTGCCCCTAAAAAATAACTGCCAACCCCCGCCGACGGACCACTAACGATGGACCGTGGTCAGGACGGACGTCTTGCACGACTGTACATAAATTCCTATGTATGGTATATGTATATTAGGGATGGAAAAATCAAACCCAACCCACTCAAACCGTTTAAGTTTGGGTGGGTTACTGAACCACCCATTCATTATTTCAACCCATTTAAATTGGGTTGATATGTAATCCTAATTGGCTCATGAGAAATCTTGTCAAATATTTTTTAATTTTGTTTTCAATTTGATATGTTATATATATTCATACTAAAGAAAAAAAACAATTTTATTAGGTACTAAAGTAGTTTAAAAGAACAAATAAACAATTAAGCTTTGTACAAATTGGGTTAGGTTGGGTCTTGACCCGTTATATAACACATTACCTAATACATTTTGACACAACTCATTTTGATCCTAGAAAATTTGGATTGAGTTGGGTCTTGGCCCGATTGTTATCTTAACCCATTATGACCCGCTCAGTTGTCATCCCTAATGTATATGTATATGTAATAAAATACTAAAATCATGTCTCAAAGTCAACAAGCGTTTGTAGTCCAACGGTTAGGATAATTGCCTTCCAAGCAATAGACCCGAGTTCGACTCCCGGCACACGCAATTTCTTAAACCTAATTTTTTGTACCTCTTTTTCAAAAGACCTTGATTTCTTAATGAATAAATATTACGTTCCTTCTTTTCTTGAAATTAGTTGTATTAGTGTTTATTTTCTTCAATTCAAATTATATTTAATATTAATAATAAGAATGAAAACAAAACAAAAACCATTCAAAATTCAATCTGACAGCTATTCCCAATTTATGAAGAAAGTGGACTTCTCGTGCCTATGGTTTTCCTTGGTTATTTTTTCATATTTAAGAACCTATCAAAGTGCCTAAGACACTAGAATTTTCTAACCCCTAGTGGAAATAATGTAAATAAGGGTATTAAATGATAGGTTGAATTGAATTTTGGAGTTAAACATAGGAGCGTGCATGATTTGGATTAAATCAAAAAATCAAACTAAATTGAATCGAAATCTAATTTGGATTAGTTATTTGGTTTGATCTCGGATTTAGAAAAATAAAAATAAAAAAAACTTTAAAAAATTGATATATATATATATATATATATATTCAAATTGCAAATATAATTTTGATTATGCTATTAATTATTGGCATAACCGAATAACCAAGCCAAAAAAGCCAAATCGAAAAGAAAAAAATCAAAGCAAACCAAAATTTATTTTGGTTCGTATTGGGTTACACTTTTTCAAAACCAAAAATATGAGATGAGTTAATAAATTACTTAGGATGGAAAGGGGGTTAAAACTGAGTCGTAATTAGTTCATTCCGTTAATTATTATTATAAATAAATACCACCCCCCCCCCCATCCCTCGTTCTTATTTATATGTCATCATTTTAGATTTCATGCCCCTTAAAAACTATGTAAGTTTATCATTGTGCCCTTTCTTTAGTGATCTCTTAATGTCAAGTTTTCAATAAATAAATATAAGGTAATTTATTTGATTAATTAAATTGATTAATGAACATGAATTAATCATTTAGTTTTTTTATGTTGGTCAAATTCTTGCGTTCAAGACTAATAACTCTCTAGGGTAAAATATGAAGAATAACGTTATTTATGTATAGGTTTTGTGAAATGACAAGTATTAAAGAATATATATTTCTAGTAAGAACGACATATAAATAGGAACAAATGGAGTATAACATATAAGTTGGGTTCAATGCACTTTTGATGATTGACAAAGAAAGATGAAACACGTTAGTCAACATGATCCAAATGTACACAATTACGAGTAGTTGAATTCGGGCAACCTTTTAAAATGAACAAAGACAAGAGTACAAAACTCAAAAAATAAATAATGTTAATTTCGTGATAAAACTCAAAGAAACAAACAAGTGATGAATTGAAGAGAAAGAATAAATAAGTTTGATTTGAAGAATGAGTCTAAAGAGGCAAGGATTTTGTTGAAGAAAGAGTCTCACTTGAAGTAGAACTCCTCAAATGAGTGTTGAATTGAAGAGTTGGAGTTCGACTATAACACAAAAGAATAAAGAAATAACTGAAAGAAAGGACTGTAGTAGATAAAATATGCTCAAGTTGAATGTAAAGAAATAAAAGATTTAAATTATTTAAAGCTTCCAAAATACATACTCATATCTGAACTCGGCATAATAAGTGATATATTAAAAATACACTTTAACTCTATTGGGAAATTCTATAACCGACAACCATCACTATGAGCTACGTGATGATACAACGTCTCGCCCACGCTGTCAGAAATGTCTTATACCTTACCGAGATATAGGACACCTCAACTAAGTGGATCCACTAAGCTCTGCCCGAAGGCACTAAGGATTCATCTAAGAAGTATGATCATTTACCCATGTTGGCATACATGGTTTATGAGGATTTTGAGTTGTCTGAACACATCCCCATATACATGCTCAATACTATTCCCTATAATATTTATGTACACAGGCTCAAATGTATAAAACATATTCTTTCTCTAGTGTGAGATAATTGCTCAAACTATCCTCTTTTAAGAAGTACTGTTTTGAAATATCTCTGAACTCATAAACTCGTTTAAAAATCAAAGTTTCTCTTTTCTAAAAATAATACTCTCTTTCTCCATGAAAAAATGGAATATTTTGGAAATACTTAGTTCCCTTATACTCTTCCTCAAACTCCTCTTCACTTCCTCAAAAACTTAGTTTAAAATGCAAATGTTGGCTTTAAAAGATTTTCAACTTTTACAACTCAAAACAAGGTTCATGCTAAAATATAGACATGGACGAATCAACTCAAGGATCTCAATAATAATATAGTAAACTCAATACTCAGAACTCAAGAACTCACCTCAATGATAATACTCTCAAGAATACTCAATATATAGGATTCATGTTGAAATACATGAACAAATCAATTCAAGAATCTCAAATGCATAAAATATAGTATTTCAATAATCAAGAATAGAATTTCAAAAAGAATGAAATCAACTCATCTCAAGAATACTCAAATCTAAGGATTGAATCCTAGATTACTCTTTTACTGATTTGAAAGTAGATTTAGGGTGTGAGGACAAATTAGTCCAACACTATGATAGTCTTACATACCTGGAAAAACAATGTTCTTGGCGAAATTGATGAAACTCGAAGAACGCTCAAAACCTAGTTTTTCTCCTCTTGGAACCTTAGTCTAATGTCTTGAAGTGTTAATGAACATAAAAGAAAATTGATTAACACTTTCTAAGCCCTTAATTAGGTGTAAAATGTCGTGGTTTAGGTTTAGAATAGGTATTAAAATGACATTGCTTAAGTACCAAACACATATGGGAAAGACCAAAACAATCCCATCTTAAAAGACTAACGAGGTGCCTTAAAAGGAAGTCTTCACAGACCGTTTTACGGTTTCATAGACCATGAAGCACTTCAAGGGCCGTATAGCCAGTCGTAAAGCTTCACCTGCCCGACATAGCTGCACTAAAAGAGGCATAACTTTTTACTCTGAAATCAAAATAAGACAAACTTAGTGGTGTTGAAAATAGAACGCAAATACCTTTAGTTTATAGGTCACCTAATTCGTCTTGTTCTGAGAGATATGGTCATTTGAGCTTGACCTTACACTTAAAATATGACGGGTGACTTGTATGGACCCCTAAACGGACGGTACAAGCCACCATGGACCGTCTAGGGTCCCATCAAGAGGACGGTCACCCCCGAAGCTACCCCAAGGATGTGGACACAGGATCTAAGATCACGAGTGACCCCAAGCTAACCCTGCTAGCATATCATAAGCATACTAAAGATAAAGTGATTCAATAATTACTGTACAGAAGCTAATAATAAGATAGATTGAAAAGATGGCGACTACCCATAATAAATCTGATATCTAAATATTAAGAGTTTAACAACAACTGAAAGGTTAAACTCAAGTGCTAAAGCCGAATCTAACTATGTCTGAAATAAGCCTCTAACTGACTAGAAGTGCTGGAACATGCCCCAGCTAAATCTAGCAAAACTGAAACTAAAGACAAAAGCAAAAGAAACAATCATGTCAACCGTACTCGAAGAATGAGGACTCACCACTGATGCTATTGAATTGGAGATTGGGAACCGATCTATGCGTGATTTAGAATCTGAGAACCTGAACCTACATCACTAGAAGATGTAGCACAGAGTATGCGTCAGTACTTGAAAGGTACTGAGCATGCAGTATAGAGTAATGCTGAACAATAATCATAACTGAATTAAAGCATATATCTGAGTAATGTTAAGAGATAAATATGATACTAAATTGAGAATACTGAACATGAAATGACTGAATGCAATGACCAAGTTTATAACATGCTGAGACTAAAATATGACGGTAACTAATAACATGGTCAATGCAATAGAATCTTACTGGACTATGGGAGCTAATAATAACCGACATAAAATCACACGAGCTAAATAGGGACTCCAATGTATACGCCCCATCGAGAGGTCCCAATATAGCCTGCTAGAGGATAGAGGCATGATTTGCGTGATCACAAAATTTCAATGCCCACAGAGGGGACTTATAAACCTACGGGGGCACGTAGTTTTGGGACTATTCGGGTACACTAAACCCTAGTCCACTCGGTCTAAGTCTACTCCCAATTAGAATATGTATAAGCAACATTATGACTGAGATGCTGAAGTGTTAGATACCTCAATTTCTGACATGCAAACTCTGAGAATTCAATAATTATAACTGATAATGTGGCATTCGTAAACTGAAGCATATATATATAGCTGAAATAACTGACCCGGAATGTATAATTCATAAACTAAAAGAACTACATAGCTAGGGTTCTGAGTATCATACAAGAAACTAAGCAACAATATGATAATCTGATTTAGATTATTCTAATAGCTAAAACCTAATAATTTCTAGCATTCAAGAAACCCTGGGTCTGGATAATATTAAGGGAATCAATATTCTAACCGAAATCTAGGGACCTAATGGGTGAAAGGAACCCTCTAGTGAAATCCCACATACCTGGTGATAGATTCCACGAAGAAATCTTTCGATTTTGGGATGGAACTAAAGGAAACCTTGCTACGTTCTTGGAAAGCTTTGGTCGACTCTTTCTCCTCTCTGGTTCTAAGTTTGATAGATTATTTTAAGAAATAATTAACTAGAGTAGGTTCTAATTAAGTTGTTAGGCTAAAAATGACCAAACTATGTAGTTTAGGGATTAACGACGTATTTTAGGGGTCCAAGTAGAAGCTTAGCGTCTATGGGTCGATTCATTTCTTACCTTAAGGCCAGAAAGATGATTTCTAAGGGGTATCTCTATCATCTAGTTTGGGTTAAGGATTCAAGCTCTGAAACCCCAACTCTTGAGTCAGTTCTTGTAGTTCATGAGTTTTCAAAAGTGTTTCCAGAAGATCTTCCCGGAGGTCTTCCCGAAAGGGAAATTGACTTTGAAATTGATATATTTCCAGATACCCAGCCTATTTCTATTCCTCCTTACAGAATGGCTCTAGCTGAGCTTAAGGAATTGAAAGAGCAGTTGAAAGACCTCAAGTTTGTCACGCCTCGAAGCTATCCCAGGACGCGGACATGAGACTTAGGATCACGAGTGACCCCAAGCTAACCCTGCTAGCATATCATAAGCATACTAAAGATAAAATGATTCAATAATTACTATGCGGAAGCTAATAATGAGATAAACTAAAAAGATGGTGAATACCCATAATAAATCTGATATCTAAATACTGAGAATTTAACAACAGCTGAAAGGTCAAACTCAAGTGCTAAAGCTGAATCTAACTATGTCTGAAATAAGCCTCTAACTGACTAGAAGTGCTGGGACATGCCCCAGCCAAATCTACCAAAACTGAAACTAAACACTAAATAAAAATAAATAATCATGTCAACCATCCTCGAAGAATGAAAACTCAACACTGATGCTGCTGAACTGGAGATCGAGAACCGATTTATGCGTGATTTGGAAGCTAAGAACCTAAACCTACATCACTAGAATATGTAGCGCAGAGTATGCGTCAGTACTTGAAAGGTACTGAGCATGCATGATAGAGTAAAGCTGAAAAATAATCATAACTGAATCAAAGCATATACCTGAGCAATGATAAGAGATAACTATAATACTAAGCTGAGAATACTGAACATGAAATGACTGAATGCAATGACCAAGTTTATAACATGCTGAGACTGAAATCTGATTGTAACTGATAACATATGGTCAATGCAATAGAATCTGACTGGACTGTGGGAGCTACTAATAACCGACATAAAGCCACATGATTTAAATGTGGAGTCTGATGTATACGCCCCATCGAGAGGACCCAATATACCCTTCCAAAGGTATAGAGGCATGACTGGCGTGATCACTAAAATGCAATGCCCACAGAGGGGACTTATAAAGCAACGGGGGCACGTAGTTCTGGGACTATTTAGGTCCATTGAACCCTAGTCCACTTGGTGTAAGTCTACTCCCAATTAGAATATGTATAAGCAATATTATGACTGAGATATTGAAGTGTTGGGTAGCTCAATTTCTGACATACAAACTCTAAGAATGCAACAATTATAACTGATAATATGACATTCGTAAACTGAAGCATATATATATATATATATATATATATAACTGAAATAATGGACCTAGCATGTGTAATTAATGAACTAAAAGAACTACATAGCTAGGGTTCTGAGTATCATACAAGAAACTAAGCAACAATGTGATAATCTGATTTGGATCATTCTAACAGCTAAAACCCAACAATTTCTAACATTCAAGAAACCCTAGGTCTAGATAACATTAAGAGAATCAAGATTTTGACCGAAAACTAGGGACCTAATGGGTGAAAGGAACCCACTAGTGAAATCCCACATACCTGGTGACAAATTCCACGGAGAAATCTTTTGATTTAGGACTGGAACTGAAGGAAACCTTGTTGCATTCTTGGAAAGCTTTGGTCGACTCTTTCTCCTCTCTGGTTCTAAGTTTGATCAATTATTTTGAGAAATAATTGACTAGATTAGGTTCTAATTAAGTTGCTAGGCTAAAATTAACCAAAACTACGTAGTTTAGGGGTTAAACGACGTAGGTTAGGGGTCCAATGCATAGAGAAAAGACCAACTAACCCCTAACTTAAAAGTTGTCGGGACCATCGACGGACCAGACCAACGGATTGTGCCAGGACCGACTATTCGTGCTGGTCAATCGTCGCTTGGCGACTGGGAGCTGAAACTGGGGGTCTGACCTACGACCCTAAACCACGGACCGTGGTTTGGCCTACGGTCCATAGGTCCTAGCGTATGTCTACCCTTGGCTAATTTTTCTGAGTGTTCTGGGGGAAGGGTCAAAGGTAGTGAACCATGGACCACCAGAACGGACCATGGGTCACCCTACGGTCCGTGGGTGGTTCCCGTCGGTGCCACCTGTAGTTCTAACATACGGGGTGTTACAAAGACTCACCACTTGGAAGCCCTGGACGGTTGGCAACCTCCCCTAAATGGACCATTTAGGGTTTCTTGAAGGGTCCATAGTCTATTTTGGATTCGTGGACTTGCCCGTTAGCCCTCTTTAGCCTTTCTCAAAGTTTGAGGTGTAATACGACGATTCAAATTTTAATAGTAGAGTTGCAAGTATTATAGAATTATTCAGGTCTTAGCTTAGAAATTTTTGGGGTGTTACATAAATTTTCAAGAATTAATTTTATAAGCAATTCACATATGATTGGTGATACAAATCAAATGAAATGTCATTCCATTCCTATTTACTTGTCAAATATTTTCTAATTTGATTTTCTTTTTTGCTTGTAATTTTTGACAAATCAAGGAAGGACAATTTTGTTTTTCCAACCAATTTATTAATCAATATTGAGTTAATGTCTTTGAAAAATGTCGTGAGTAAATATATTTGGGACCCCATCAATTAATAAGGTTAAAATGGTAAATCACAGCACCAATCATTATTTTCTTAATAGGTGTGTCAAGTCAAAATCATATATATATATAAGAGAACCCTAGGTCCGCTTACGTGGCGCCACCACAAACCAGGATTCCTTTTTAATTTACTTATTTCCAAAACTAGCTGATACGCTCAAATTACACCTCCCTACAGAAGTATAAGCGATCGTTATCAAGTAAAGAACCCAACTTGTAGGTTGGGGTTGATCCCACGAGGAAAATGGTTTAGACGTTACTTTAACCAACAATTATATTCAATTAGTCAAATTACTTCCAGAAACAGATAATTAAAGGGGGGTTTGTTTGTGTGAAACAAATAGTAAGAATTTAATAAGTAATCAATAATAAAAACTCAATTGTGGTTGTTAACAAGATAAGAAAAATAACTAGGGTATACGTGTTCCCCACAAGCTCATAACGCAATAATCCTAGTAATAGCAATCCTTTCCTAGTGTATTACATGCAAAGTGATAAGTTAGGTATCTCTAAATCCTTGGTCCGGCATCTAGAGAATTTCACCCCGTACCTTGGTCCGGCTACGTGTGTATAATTTACTAACCCTTACCTTTACCTCATATTAGATATCATATTCGATGTTTGGCTTAGTTATTACTTCGCACCAATCGACACTAGCCTATTACATAGTATCACACTAAATCTATGTTGATAATTCTTTTCTTGTTGATTACCTCCTTGGTCCGGCAAGTAGCAACAAGGCGAGTTCTAACGCGTGAACTCGTTAAAAAGACTTCTAAACGAAAGAATTATCAATGCATGCAAAACACTGTTCAAGAATTGCTTATTTACTATTCATAATTTGTTAATCGCTCATGGTTCCCACAACCCTAGTTGTGGATTTAGTTACCCATATTAGCAAGAACACAATTTAGAGTTTTAGATGAAGAAATCATGAACTTAAGTAAAGAGAATAATAAACCCAGAAATTCAACTTGAATTGCAAAGCCAAAGTCTTCAAAACGAACTTAGAAAATTTATAATTGCTAGAGTTGCAAACTAATCTCCAAAGTTACAAAATAAAACTAGAATAATAATGTCTAACCCTCAAAAACGAGATTTACATGCCCTATTTATAGAAAACAAATCCTAAATTAAAAGGGAAACAAATTAAGGAAAGTTTGTTCAGGCACGCGTCTTCATTCCACGAAATTGACTTACGGACCATCAATGGATCTACTGTCCGTAAGTCCCTTCCGTCAGCCAGGACTTAGAAAATATTTCAGCTTCCAAAAATCAGCTTCTCTGAAGCAAACGACGGACTTGCAGTACAGACCGTAGATCGATCTACGGTCTGTCAATCCCCTCCGTAGCTTCACACTTAGAATCTTCAAAAATCAGGTACTGGAACCCTCGCAGTATCATTCTACGGATCACTCAGTACGGTCCGTAGATCAATCTACGGACCGTCAATCGCCACTGTGGTTCCACACTTGGTCAGCTTTCCCAGATTTGTCATCCACACTTAGCCTGCTGATCTACGGTCATCACCCATGGACCGTCAACGGACCTACGATCCGTAGATCACCTCCGTGAATGCCCTTTTTCTGCATTTCTTTCAGCTGTCTCTATACCTCCGCGTCTGAACATCTTTCCGACAAAATACGATAAAAACACATAAAAACCAATACAAAAAAGCCCTAGACACACACAACTTGTAAGTGAAATATATTAGAAATACCGTAAACTCACGGTATATCAACACCCTCAACTTAAATTTGTTGTTTGTCCTCAAGCGACGCACTACGACTCTAAACGACACTTGTATAGAAGCAAGCATTTCAGGCCCAAGCAATCACATGACTCTCTACCCCCCTTACTTTTCAGGTGCAACTTCGTTTTCTTAGACTCGACAAGCTAATCTATGCGGATCAAACCATGACACATATGACCAACTGACACACAACATACACCTTCTCACTGTCACCAAGGCACCAACTTTCCGACAATGTAACTAGTGCCCTTACTTCAAACGAAATCCCTTTTGCACAAAAAATGCATGTCATTCATGGTACAAGGATTTATTCAACACTCACACTCAGAAGTAATTTCAAGTACAGTTAGTGCTTAATGCCATAAGCTTGCCCTTATTTTCGCTGCTTAGACTCTCCAAACTAGACTCTAGGATCACTATAGGACTTTATTGGCTTGTTACGTAGGCTCAGGGTCAGGTGTGGTACATTAGGGTACTGCTTAGTGACTTTCTGCCCTCCTTGACATTACACTAGGCTTTTAACCTCTTTTTGCCCTATTTCTGTCATTACTATTGCTTTACCTTCTTTCCCTTATTTTTCTTCAACCACGGATGTGACTTTAGACTTTGTAGCTCTTTTTACTTTTATTTTATTTTTTCTTTTGGATCGAAGGGAGCAGTTATTTCATTTGGTAGGATCCTTCATTTAGGCAATTTGCGGACATTTCAGAACAATGGCCTATGATCACTTCCTAACCTCTAGATTGAATTGTCTTAGCAGGACTAACCGAGCAAGTTCTAGTTTTGCACAAAAACTGTTTGAACACTCAACGATTCTCACCCACTCTTGGCACATAGTTTCATTATCAGATCATCAAATTAACTCAGTTCAAGTTTCAGCTCAAGTCATGCCATCGAGTTGATTCGTTATTATGTCATACTCACAACCAACATATTCAACTAATTGTAGGCTACAACTTCTAGCGTACATCCCAAAATCTGACGGGTATCATTTTTCATAAGCCATCATGTTTCTTTCTTTATCATGCTGCTACACATACAATCCTAAGACATGCCGGTTCAACAAAAATTAAACAGTCTCTTGGGGGAAAAAAACACATGCAAGAAAACCCCAAGAGAGGATTCATGAGTTGAGTTATTCAGACTTCACCCTATGACTCACAATCTATTTACCCCACCCCCAACAAAAATAGATGCACTGGTCCCCAATGCATACAAAAACAGTGAAAGAAAATGGATTGGGTGAAACAAACCTGTGGCGCAAAGCGCCGGCGAATCATCAACAAGCAGGGGGGTCCGATTTCCCGAAGTCTGCTGGAACAACAGTGGGGGCACCCTCATTAGTGCCCACATCAGCAATCATAGCACCCTCAGTAGTGCTCTCTATCAATCTCTCTGCACCATTAGTGGTGCTCACAACGACCCCCAAAACAGGCTTGGACCTCTACAACTGGGGAAGAACTCGATGCCCCTGCAACTCTCTCACACACCCTTTGCTGACGTAACTCTTCATCTAACATCGAAGCCCTCCTTGCCTCCTTCTCCTGCCGACGTTGTCTCTTGTGAGCTTTCTCCTCCTCAGTGAGATGAGAACAGTGTCGCTTGCCTTTGGCCTGTGTAGGGCAAGCTCCTCCTCGGCGGTCCCACTGAATAGAGCATCTAGCACTGTATCATCAGCCAGTGCAGTAGGTGCAATCTGAGGCTCAACTGAAGGTGCGGCAAGGATGGCATCAACGTCAGTCCGGAGGCTGGGTAAGTCAGCCTGCAAAGCAGATAGATCTATGGTCGGGGCTGATCGCTCGAGGACTCGCAATTCAAAAGCATCAAGGCGCTTATTAACAGCCTGGACCTTCCTGTCCATCATCCCCTCTATCCTGCACGCCATTCTAGCCTCGGACTCGGCTATCGACTTTTGCATCCACGGCTGGATGTGATGCAGTAGGGTGGCCATCTGAGCTTCCAACTTCTGTACTCTTGCCAATGGGACAACAGTAGCTCCTAACTGTGGTGTGGACCGGGAAGAGCTAGGAGCCATATTAGCTACCAGAGATGAGGAGCCCGGGAGGTGTTGGTGTGATTTGGGATGCTGGGGTCACCGCCATGTGCCTGCCCCACTGTGTCTATAAGATCGGCACCCAAGGGGGGTACCTCAACCTGAGGCTCTCTGAGAGGTGCTGCCACATTTGCCTCATCTCGAATAAGGCCGATGTTCAATGCCCTTGTAGGAAGGATTAACCTGTCACAATGCCAGATCGGCACTCCAGAGTCCCTGCACAAATGAAAAATTAGACATGGGAAGGGGTAAGTAGTGGAGGTCTTGAATGCCTGTTAACTTTTGTAGGTGACACTCTGTTACGCACCAGCAGCCAGAAGAACTTGGCCACAAAATTTAATGTGGCCTTCCAAATGCCCAACCGTGGAGCGGCGACCCATTCTGCACGCTCGCCATCTGCAGCAATGTACCTGGCCAACCATAGTAGAACAGCCTCTCGCTGCTCAGCGTTCCTCTGGAAAGTGCCACTCCGCACGATGTCCCATCTATAATCAAACTATGCTGTGTTGAGAGACCAAGAGTGACCCGTGGTAGGACCATAGAGAAAACGTCTGATTGTGGCAGGTGATATGTCCACCGAACAGCCTCGAACCAAAGTGGAAGTGAGAAAAACTTGAGCTAGGGGCTTTGACCGCTTGGAAATTGAACCGCGGAGAGTGGCAGCATAGGAAGCATAGAATTCCCGCAAAATCTCCTCTCTATACGTCCCTAGGTCTCGAGCCATCCAGTCACACTTGTGAAGGTTGAACAGATGGTGCATGTCCGGAACAGTGTGCAAACTCCCCGTGAGGACTCTGCGCTCCT